>NC_080041.1:42899340-43128786 GCF_012489685.1 Lotus japonicus | reverse complement strand
AAAGCGGAAAAGCAGGTATATTTTTTTTTCGATATTTGTTTTAAGTAAATAAAAGACTTGACGAATTAAAGACTCAACCCAATCGCGATTAACAGCGACTAATATACAGTATAAGTACAGCCCTCGCTGCAACTAAAAACATCGTCACGATAGTCCTCAAGTGACGGAAAGTAACATCAAATAACTGAAAGTAGTGCCGGCAGGCAAAATAAGTGTGACTCATAAATAGAGTCATAAGTTTTATAAATACAGTCCTCCGAAGAGTAAGTCAGCCCAAAACGGCTTCCAAAAGAAAGACTTCTACGTCCGACAAACTCCCTGTGATCCTCATGGAAGAGAACCACACAAAAAAGCTAATAGTCGGGGACCTACCCTGCCCCAAAATAAGAAATGACAGTCAGAGCTATGACAACGACACCCGATGTACTACCACCCTAACATCGACCCTCATCTGATCCTGCATGAAGTCCGGGTCCACGTCGAAGGCTCAGTAGTAGTCATTTCGCTCCGGGTCCTCCCCGAACGACGAACCATCTCGAATCGGCTGTTGAACGTCTGGCAGCAGGCCGACCGCCCAAACACAAACATGAACACAAAGCCAAGCGCGAGGGTCAACTCACAGAATATATAAGATAATACAAGCAACATGTGAAGAATAAGGGGGGTATATATATATATGTTGTATATATACGTATAACTTACGTATTGCCTACCCTAAGGTATATACATAACATTTATCAACATCAAATCATCAAGATATATAACGATGTTTATCATCATCAAATCACAAATAACAATTGGATCTCCAACCCATCAACAAATATAGTTAGGTGCATGGCGTGCCAATGCAATGTCATGCTCAAAATATGATCCGGATAAAATGTCACCATCTCGATGGATGGGACGAGCCAAGCATCTCGCTCCGCTAAAGCATCTCGCTCGTATGAAGCATCTCGCTTCTGTAAAGCATCTCGCTTTTATAAAGCATCTCGCTTTTATGAAGCATCTCGCTCCTGTGAAGCAGCACGCTCCTGTGAAGCATCTCGCTCCAATGAAGCATCTCGCTCCGATGAAGTTCGATCTGAGATCGTCCTTCGGAAAGCAGCACACTTTCCAAGAAATTTATGCATGAATGCAATATGGTTAGCCAAACAACGAAACGTCCTCACCAAGGTACGCGTGTCTAGCTAGAGTACATTGTCTCTACAATACCCTGAGGTAAACAAAGAAGTGCTAGTCGCACTTGTAACTTTCCTAGTGTTTTTGGCTCACCGTCTCGATGGCCAACCAAACTGCTCCACGAGCAAAAGAATGCATCTCGCACTCAGTGACCTTTCAAGTTACCCTGGCTCACCATCTCGATGGCCAACAACTGATCAATGATTAGAGAGAATGCTGCTCGCATCAGTGACTGTCCCAGTCACAACGCTAGGATCGCCGACACTTCCCGTTTTCAACTTATTTCAGATCCTAAGTCTTTTCCAAGAAATTGTTATTACTATTTGAATACGTTCTATCTTTGGTTAATGCATTATGAATTTCATTTATGAAGTCAAGTTTCGTTTCTCTTTGTTCCAAAACTCTATAAGTAAAAAGATCCCAATAAACCTAAGTAATTCCCCGGAAGGTCTCGATCCTAAAATGACTATGGCTTAGACCTCCGGTCAAAGCCTGCCTAACATTTCCCAAACCTCGTCATTAGCATGGCATAACATCACGTTTTCCCACACTCCGAAATCATATAATCATGTACTATCTCAAATCAGTACAATTCAATAGAGCATATGCAAAACATCATAAACTCAGCAGAAATAATGGCATATAGCTCAGTTCAATAACAATATCAATATAATATCCAACATTCAAGCAATATTCAAGTCGAATTCATCGACGCCTATAAAGCAATAGCTAGTAAGTAAGTTGCCCTCACCTCGAGTTGTTCCAGTCTCGCGTGTAGGTCTCCCTCACAAGCTTGTTCAATCAATCCCAAAGTTTCCACAATTGAACCTTTGAGCAAACAAAGCAATAATGAATTAACACAAGTCGATACAGTCGAAACAATCCTAACTAATGTTCGACAAAGCTCAAGAAGCTTCAGAGTACAACATTTAGCACGAATGAAGGGCTTCCCCCGAATGGATGAGTTTTGACTCGATTCAAGTTTTGTACAAAAACACTTTATTCGCTAAAACGTGCATAACTCGAGCTACAAAACTCGGAATGACACGAAACCGGCGCCAAAATTTCGACAATTGAAAGAGCTACACAATGGCTCAGGTCATAGAGGCCCAAAAATTATTTTTGGACACGGTACCCAAGCAAATAGGTTTCGGCCACTATGGAAAATAGGGTTTTCGTACTTTTTCTTCGATCTAAATCAATTCCTAGGTATTCTTAGGCGATATCTAGGCCAGGGAAACTCTCAGAAAAATTATCGGGTCGAAAACTGTCGCAGGGGTATTTTGGTCAATATTTTTAGCTCAGAAACTCAAAATCAGAATTTCGAAAAACAAATTAGATGGGGTCGATCCTAACGACATTTATAACAACTAATCCTACTGAAGCTAAGCTCAGTCGAGAGTTTTTGATCAAAAAAGCGGAACCTCAGCGTAAAAATGGGTTTTTGAGCAGAATTGAAACTCGGCGGCAATTCGGCAAGATTCAGCAGAAAACAACCGGATATTCATGCTCTAGAGCACGTAGGCAATAAGTTTAGACACTGAAATCAACTTATTTGGACAGTTTTACAAAAAGCTCAAAACTTTGAGCACAGAAAGACATAGAGAAAAGCGACAGAATTTACGATCAGAGGTAGGGAAAAGCATCAGTACCTCGAGGTCTACGCGTAGCAACGAACGGAACGACGATCGGTCAAGAATTGGAAAAATCACTTTTCCTCCTTTTTCCTCTCCAATGCCTCGGCCGTGTGTGTGTGTTGTGAAGCTTTTGTTTTTTTTGTTTTTTCATTTTTCAAAGTATATATAGGAAATTGAAAACGTGAGAAAATGATTATTTCGCGATTCCGATTTTTCCTACTGATTCCTATGTATTTTAGACATGATATTCTTCCCGCTGAATATTCTAATTCTCCAAAGAAATATCAGTATGATTTTTGGTTTTCGAGGCTTGTTTTTAATGTTTACCGGCTTAAAAATGCACTTTATGCACTTTATGCTTTTGACCTCGGATGCAGAAACTTCCTTCTGAAGAAAGATTCGGAATGTCGATTAGAGTGGGCGTACGCGAATGAAATCTTTATTTGAAGCTCCGAATAGAAAAAGTCTTCATCGTCCGTTGATTTTAGGGTTTCTGAACTATCAGGGTTTCGGTTTCGGCAAACTTCCGAGTGTTGGAAATTGACGTTCGTACATTCCAGGGTTTCGTATCGAAACGCTTGTCATGGAAATGAATAAGAGAAATTCTGACATTCCTCTGAATATTTTTTTTTGGAATTAGTTCCTATAGTGCTTTAAGGGTAAATTAATTGTTTACTAACGTTCTTGACCTAGGTTTAAGCGAATACTAATCGTGTTATAACTTTTATCGACTTTGATACAATCCTTAGCTTTTTCCTGAACTTTCTCCTTCACAAATTTATCCCATTCAATAAGCACTTGTTCAGGTTTTCCTTCACGTTACATCAAATTAATCGTGAAAAGAAATTTCATTCGATTTATTCCAAACTTAAAAACTTGGGTCTCACATTACTACCCTCCAAAAAGAAAGTTTCGTCCTCGAAACTTAAGGTTCAGCAAAAAGTTCCGGATATTATTCCTTGATCTTTTTCCTCTCACTCCCATATAGCATCGTCCGTGTCTTTGTTCCAAATAACTTTCACTACAGCACTCTGCTTTCCTCTCGATTGTTTCACTTTCTAGCCCTAATGTTGTCCAACGGCGTCTCCAAAGACATATCATCTTTCAGCTCTATGTTGTCCAGCGTGACCACTTGCATTTAGTCTACGTTGGAAATAATATTTGTTGGCATTCCGTGCATTCGCACAACCTTAACCACTTACTCCTTTGCTTTTGTTCGTCCAAAATTATGATTAGAAACTCGGTACATCTCCATGTTCTGGAGTGAATGCTCAACTTGTCCTCGTGATGTTCACTCATGATCCAAAACTCAACTCGATCGCTTGATAACTCCTAGACGAACTATTGCCTTGGAATCTACTAGTCCCTAAACGTCACTTCGAACTTCGTAACTATCCTCATTCGTACCCTGAAATCAATCTTCTACTTAATCACCATTTAAATTAAAACTTGACTTGAGTCTTAACACCTTGTTCATCGCTAGACTTATTCCCTTTAACATCAATTCACAAACAACTGATAAGCTAATCATCATCTTAATATCTAACAATCCTTCATTGTCGTTTCCTTCCTTAAAACTTTCCTCACTCAGACCAATTTACACTTACTGAAATCCCTAACGCTTCGCATAAATCGAGACTTATCCTCTAGAAGATCAAATCATAACTATACCTCAAGGGTCTTAACTAGTCATTTTATCATCCGATCCTTCAACTTTATAAGGTTTAACTACAATCGTAAATGCTAACACCACTAAATCTCTTATTCGTACATGATTTTCAACTCCCGAAGTCAACCTTAACCCTAGGATTCTCATTCAACTTAGCAAAATTCACTTGCTAACTCTAGCATGCATCACCGAAATCCATAACAAAGTTCCATTCACTCTTAAACTCTAAGAAATTTGTCCACATATAACAACCTCAAGTATTCATCTTAATACTAACACTTTATTTCTGTAACTAGATCATCCTCCATTCAATCCAATACTTAGCCTTTCGATCAAAGCCTGACAAGACTTCATGTCTCACGCGTTCGTGATCAAATCGATTGGCTTAAAATCTAAACCTTTATCTAGTTTGCATCGGTAATGTCCTTTAACACTTCAACACTTTTCAAGTGAAAATTCATCTCTTAAAACTACAACTCCTTCGCAAGGAAATCAAATACTTAACACAAATTTTTCCCCCAAACCCGACTAATCCTCGATCAATCAAGTTAATCCTACCAGTCCTTCTATCAAAGTCCATTGTCAGCTGTGATCCCGTATATCACCCCCTCAATGGTAAGTTGTTCAGGCCTAATACATCGAAGGTGGAAATTTATAAAAACCCACTGGAACAGTCAATGTGTTCCTATCGTCCAGTAGTCACAAATATCCTGATATTAAGTCCTTAAGGATTCCGCTACGAAACTACACGCCCTCGGCATAACCCATATATTACCCATAAGGAATCTATACGAGGTTCACTCTTAGTTCTAGCTTCCACTTAAACGCATCGGTATAAAACAACTCACTAAGCTTAGCGTGTTATTCCAAACCTCGTGTAACTTCTATAGTTAAAACACGAGCAACAATCAGATAAAGTCCTAATAGGGGTAATAACTATAAAGTCAAAGATCGACAGTAAAGGCAAGTTAGGTGTGTTGTACACACTACGAGAGTAACAAAGTATGTCATACTAGAAATCAGAAAGATTATTTAAAAGGTTACCTTCGTTCTTGCGCTCACCCCCAACTAACCCCTCAGCTCCTTCACCGTTCATGAGGTAAACTCTCCCCCTTGTAGCTGAACGCTTTCCTTTCACAGCATTAATAGTTGGCTCCACCTTGGGTGCTCTACAATCGACGGCCAAATGCCCTGGCTGGTTGCAATTGAAACATCGAGGCCCTTGGTTCAGACATGCATTAGCGTAGTGTCCATTCTTTCCACACCTGAAACATGTCACCTCTGGGTGTGCTGATTGGCTCCCTGCCCCTGGAGTGGCAGTAGTCAAAGGCTTATAAGATCTTGGGGTAAAACTTCTCCCCTCCGGATGCTGATACGGCCTCCTCTGTTGGAATTTACCTCTTCCTTGGTAGTTCTGAGAACCTGACCTTACCGGTCCTCCAATTCCAGCACGATTCAACCTCTTGTTCTTCATCAGCTCAATCTCTGTGGCCTTCTCAACCAATGATTGGAAACGCATAATTCCCAATGGCCTCACAGAGTCCTCGATATCTGGCCTCAGTCCATTGACGAAACGCTTACACATGTAGCGCTCATCAACATGATCGTTGAAGAATTGGAAATGCTTGGCCAAAGACTCCAGTTTAGAAGCATACTCAGGTATAGACATGCTTCCTTGACGAAGTGTCAGAAATTGTGCCTCTCGCTCATCCCGAGCACTAGTTGGAAAATACTTTTCCAGGAATGCAGTTCGAAAAGAATTCCAGTTAATCTCCTCGTTATTGGCTTCCATAATTCCCCTGGTGCCTCTCCACCAGTACTCAGCATCACCAAGTAGCAGATAAGTAGCCATGCCAACCTTGGCACCTTCAGCAGTCTGCAGTACACCGAAAATCTTCTCAATCTCTTGGATCCAAAGATCCGCTTTATCAGGATCAGTTCCACCCGAGAACTTAGGAGGATCTTGTCTCCTGAAATCATTTAATCCCTTATTCTGATCCAGAGTTATTTCCCTCTGACGCTGATGTTGATCACGTGCTTCCTCAGCCGCACGTCTCAAAGCATTTTCATTTGCTTGGGCAGTCACAACTTGGGCCATAGTGGCCATCATCTCAGCTAGTTGGTTAGTGTTCACCATGTTCTGTTAAGTCAAACAAACAGTTAGTACTCATCATAAGATAGCATCTAACATAACTATACAATATGATTAAGCAATAACTTCAATCAATTCTAAGCGAAAAATCGCTTGCAGACAATCAATTTTTACTCTTTGCAGAGTCACACAACCTAGCACAGAAGACCTATTTCCCAAAGACTCCCGAAAGACTCGACAAGCTCTGATACCACAATGTAACACCCCGATTTCCGAGTGTCACTTTAGTAACTCAAAAATAAAATAAAGCGGAAAAGCAGGTATATTTTTTTTTCGATATTTGTTTTAAGTAAATAAAAGACTTGACGAATTAAAGACTCAACCCAATCGCGATTAACAGCGACTAATATACAGTATAAGTACAGCCCTCGCTGCAACTAAAAACATCGTCACGATAGTCCTCAAGTGACGGAAAGTAACATCAAATAACTGAAAGTAGTGCCGGCAGGCAAATAAGTGTGACTCATAAATAGAGTCATAAGTTTTATAAATACAGTCCTCCGAAGAGTAAGTCAGCCCAAAACGGCTTCCAAAAGAAAGACTTCTACGTCCGACAAACTCCCTGTGATCCTCATGGAAGAGAACCACACAAAAAGCTAATAGTCGGGGACCTACCCTGCCCCAAAATAAGAAATGACAGTCAGAGCTATGACAACGACACCCGATGTACTACACCCCTAACATCGACCCTCATCTGATCCTGCATGAAGTCCGGGTCCACGTCGAAGGCTCAGTAGTAGTCATTTCGCTCCGGGTCCTCCCCGAACGACGAACCATCTCGAATCGGCTGTTGAACGTCTGGCAGCAGGCCGACCGCCCAAACACAAACATGAACACAAAGCCAAGGCGCGAGGGTCAACTCACAGAATATAATAGATAATACAAGCAACATGTGAAGAATAAGGGGGGTATATATATATATGTTGTATATATACGTATAACTTACGTATTGCCTACCCTAAGGTATATACATAACATTTATCAACATCAAATCATCAAGATATATAACGATGTTTATCATCATCAAATCACAAATAACAATTGGATCTCCAACCCATCAACAAATATAGTTAGGTGCATGGCGTGCCAATGCAATGTCATGCTCAAAATATGATCCGGATAAAATGTCACCATCTCGATGGATGGGACGAGCCAAGCATCTCGCTCCGCTAAAGCATCTCGCTCGTATGAAGCATCTCGCTTCTGTAAAGCATCTCGCTTTTATAAAGCATCTCGCTTTTATAAAGCATCTCGCTTTTATGAAGCATCTCGCTCCTGTGAAGCAGCACGCTCCTGTGAAGCATCTCGCTCCAATGAAGCATCTCGCTCCGATGAAGTTCGATCTGAGATCGTCCTTCGGAAAGCAGCACACTTTCCAAGAAATTTATGCATGAATGCAATATGGTTAGCCAAACAACGAAACGTCCTCACCAAGGTACGCGTGTCTAGCTAGAGTACATTGTCTCTACAATACCCTGAGGTAAACAAAGAAGTGCTAGTCGCACTTGGTAACTTTCCTAGTGTCTTTGGCTCACCGTCTCGATGGCCAACCAAACTGCTCCACGAGCAAAAGAATGCATCTCGCACTCAGTGACCTTTCAAGTTACCCTGGCTCACCATCTCGATGGCCAAACAACTGATCAACGATTAGAGAGAATGCTGCTCGCATTCAGTGACTGTCCCAGTCACAACGCTAGGATCGCCGACACTTCCCGTTTTCAAACTTATTTCAGATCCTAAGTCTTTTCCAAGAAATTGTTATTACTATTTGAATACGTTCTATCTTTGGTTAATGCATTATGAATTTCATTTATGAAGTCAAGTTTCGTTTCTCTTTGTTCCAAAACTCTATAAGTAAAAAGATCCCAATAAACCTAAGTAATTCCCCGGGAAGGTCTCGATCCTAAAATGACTATGGCTTAGACCTCCGGTCAAAGCCTGCCTAACATTTCCCAAACCTCGTCATTAGCATGGCATAACATCACGTTTTCCCACACTCCGAAATCATATAATCATGTACTATCTCAAATCAGTACAATTCAATAGAGCATATGCAAAACATCATAAACTCAGCAGAAATAATGGCATATAGCTCAGTTCAATAACAATATCAATATAATATCCAACATTCAAGCAATATTCAAGTCGAATTCATCGACGCCTATAAAGCAATAGCTAGTAAGTAAGTTGCCCTCACCTCGAGTTGTTCCAGTCTTGCGGTGTAGGTCTCCCTCACAAGCTTGTTCAATCAATCCCAAAGTTTCCACAATTGAACCTTTGAGCAAACAAAGCAATAATGAATTAACACAAGTCGATACAGTCGAAACAATCCTAACTAATGTTCGACAAAGCTCAAGAAGCTTCAGAGTACAACATTTAGGCACGAATGGAAGGGCTTCCCCCGAATGGATGAGTTTTGACTCGATTCAAGTTTTGTACAAAAACACTTTATTCGCTAAAACGTGCATAACTCGAGCTACAAAACTCGGAATGACACGAAACCGGCGCCAAAATTTCGACAATTGAAAGAGCTACACAATGGCTCAGGTCATAGAGGCCCAAAAATTATTTTTGGACACGGTACCCAAGCAAATAGGTTTCGGCCACTATGGAAAATAGGGTTTTCGTACTTTTTCTTCGATCTAAATCAATTCCTAGGTATTCTTAGGCGATATCTAGGCCAGGGAAACTCTCAGAAAAATTATCGGGTCGAAAACTGTCGCAGGGGTATTTTGGTCAATATTTTTAGCTCAGAAACTCAAAATCAGAATTTCGAAAAACAAATTAGATGGGGTCGATCCTAACGACATTTATAACAACTAATCCTACTGAAGCTAAGCTCAGTCGAGAGTTTTTGATCAAAAAAGCGGAACCTCAGCGTAAAAATGGGTTTTTGAGCAGAATTGAAACTCGGCGGCAATTCGGCAAGATTCAGCAGAAAACAACCGGATATTCATGCTCTAGAGCACGTAGGCAATAAGTTTAGACACTGAAATCAACTTATTTGGACAGTTTTACAAAAAGCTCAAAACTTTGAGCACAGAAAGACATAGAGAAAAGCGACAGAATTTACGATCAGAGGTAGGGAAAAGCATCAGTACCTCGAGGTCTACGCGTAGCAACGAACGGAACGACGATCGGTCAAGAATTGGAAAAATCACTTTTCCTCCTTTTTCCTCTCCAATGCCTCGGCCGTGTGTGTGTGTTGTGAAGCTTTTGTTTTTTTTTTTTTCATTTTTCAAAGTATATATAGGAAATTGAAAACGTGAGAAAATGATTATTTCGCGATTCCGATTTTTCCTACTGATTCCTATGTATTTTAGACATGATATTCTTCCCGCTGAATATTCTAATTCTCCAAAGAAATATCAGTATGATTTTTGGTTTTCGAGGCTTGTTTTTAATGTTTACCGGCTTAAAAATGCACTTTATGCACTTTATGCTTTTGACCTCGGATGCAGAAACTTCCTTCTGAAGAAAGATTCGGAACGTCGATTAGAGTGGGCGTACGCGAATGAAATCTTTATTTGAAGCTCCGAATAGAAAAAGTCTTCATCGTCCGTTGATTTTAGGGTTTCTGAACTATCAGGGTTTCGGTTTCGGCAAACTTCCGAGTGTTGGAAATTGACGTTCGTACATTCCAGGGTTTCGTATCGAAACGCTTGTCATGGAAATGAATAAGAGAAATTCTGACATTCCTCTGAATATTTTTTTTTGGAATTAGTTCCTATAGTGCTTTAAGGGTAAATTAATTGTTTACTAACGTTCTTGACCTAGGTTTAAGCGAATACTAATCGTGTTATAACTTTTATCGACTTTGATACAATCCTTAGCTTTTTCCTGAACTTTCTCCTTCACAAATTTATCCCATTCAATAAGCACTTGTTCAGGTTTTCCTTCACGTTACATCAAATTAATCGTGAAAAGAAATTTCATTCGATTTATTCCAAACTTAAAAACTTGGGTCTCACACCTACGACGTTCAACCACAGCAGGCTCTGGATATTCTAGAACTGCCCTCCAACGGACAGATTCATCCAACGGATACACATTCTAAACCTTGGAGTATTTAAAGGCTGAAGACTGAAGAAATCAATGAAGAAACTTTGCACATCCAAGTGAAATACACTCAGCGAATATCTTAGCAATAATTTCTTCACTGTTCTTATTGTGTTTATTTCTGCTTATGAAGAAGCATCTCTTTGTAAACCGAACTCTTTCACAAACTTTGTTTGTAGATTCCTTGAGAGACCAGTGAGGTAAGTATTCTTGAGAAGACTAAGGCAAAGTTATCTTAGTGATGCTAGTTCATTGTATTGTCAGTCACTAAGCAGGTTGCTAGTGCAGTTGTAACAATCATTGAATAGTGAATTGCCTTCATTCTAAGAAGGAAAAAATCACCTTAACGGGTGGACTGGATTAGCTTGACAGATTTATCAAGTGAACCAGGATAAAATCATTGTGTGCTTTTCTCCTTTCCCTTAACTCTTACATCTTTTGATCTTTAGTCCGAAAAGATTATCTTTAATCTTAGAAGGAAAATTCAAAAAGCTCAAAACTCTATTCACCCCCCCTCTTTCTAGTGTTTTTCATACCTTTAATTGGTATCAGAGCGTAAGTTCTGATTACCATACTTAACAGTGTTCAGAGATCCGGACCGGTGTGAAAAACTCAAATGGCTGCCACCACCAGCGATGCTCAAAGAGAGCACTACAATGCTAAACCACATATGTTTGATGGAGAAAAGTTTGAATACTGGAAAGATAGAATCGAAAGCTTCTTTCTTGGATTCGATGCTGATCTCTGGGATCACATTACTGATGGCTACACTCGTCCCGTTGATGAAGATGGAGTGAAGATCCGAAGAGACAAGATGACTGAAGCTCAAAAGAAAATGTACAAAGATCATCACAGAGTAAGAACTATCTTGCTGAGTGCTATCCCATATGAAGAATATGAGAAGATCATAGACCGTGATTCTGCCAAGGCGATCTTCGATTCCTTGAAGATGTCTCATGAAGGAAATGAAGAGGTCAAGGAGACAAAGGCGTTGTCCCTGATCAAAAAGTATGAAGCCTTCATGATGGAACCTGATGAAACAATAGATGCCATGTTCTCCAGATTTCAGATGATCATTTTTAGAATCAGAATACTTGACAAAGGCTACACCAATGCTGACCATGTGAAGAGAATTCTCAGAGGTCTTCCTGAGAAGTGGATGGCTTTGATGACTTCCTTGAAGCTGTCTAAGGATATCAACAAGATGAGCTTAGAAGAACTCATTGGTATCCTGAGAAGTTATGAGATAGATCGTGCTCATCATGTTGCTCAGAGGAAGAAAAAGTCCATAGCTCTGAAGGTAAAGTCTGAGAAGGCAAAGGCGCTTCAAGCTAAACAAGTGTCAGAAGAATCGTCCGAGGACTCTGATGAAGATGAGCTCTCACTTCTTTCAAAGAGAATCAATCACCTTTGGAAGCACAGGCAAAACAAATACAAAGGTTCATCCAGAGCTAAAGGAAAGCAAGAGTCTTCATCTGGTCAACGCAAGTCATCATCAAAAGAAGTTACATGCTTTGAATGCAAGGAGCCAGGACATTACAAGAGTGATTGTCCTAAGCTGAAGAAAGACAAGCAGCCTAAGAAGTATGTCAAGGCTAAGAAAAGTTTATGGTAACTCTTGATGATTCAGACTTAGAAGGAGTGGACTCTGATGGCGAAGTCATTGAAGGACTCATGGCTATTGTCAAAGACAAAGAAGAAAAGTCAAAAGCTGAATCAGATCCAGCATCAGAGGCTGAGTCAGACTCTGAAGATGAAAGTGAGATATCCTTGATAGCTCCACTGAGACTCCAATCATGGTATCTGGACAGTGGATGCTCGCGTCACATGACGGGAGAAAGACTTATGTTCCAAGACCTGAAACTTAGTTCTGGAGGTGAAGTTGGTTTTGGAGGCAACGAGAAGGGTAAGATTGTTGGTTCTGGAACCATAGGCGTCGGTAAGGGTCCATGCATTCATAATGTTTTATTAGTGGACGGTTTAATGCATAACTTGTTGTCAATAAGTCAATTAGCTGACAAGGGTTATGACATTATTTTCAATCAAAAGTCTTGCAGAGCTGTAAGTCAGATTGATGGCTCTGTTCTGTTTAATAGCAAGAGGCGGAACAACATTTATAAGATCAAACTATCTGAGTTGGAAACTCAGAAAGTAAAGTGTCTTCTTTCTGTTAATGAAGAGCAATGGGTAGGGCATAGACGGTTAGGGCATGCTAGTATGAGAAAGATTTCTCAGCTAAGTAAGCTTGACCTTGTCAGGGGCTTACCCACTGTGAAGTTTTCTTCAGATGCTCTTTGTGAAGCATGTCAGAAAGGCAAATTTACAAAAGTCCCTTTCAAGGCTAAGAATGTTGTTTCCACCTCAAGGCTGTT
Organism: Lotus japonicus; assembly: GCF_012489685.1. Taxonomy (NCBI): domain Eukaryota; kingdom Viridiplantae; phylum Streptophyta; class Magnoliopsida; order Fabales; family Fabaceae; genus Lotus; species Lotus japonicus. Next base: position 43,115,718 of record NC_080041.1, on the reverse strand, counting down.
GGAACTTCTGCATATTGACCTATTTGGACCGGTGAAAACTGAGTCTATAGGTGGCAAGAAATATGGGATGGTCATCGTTTACGACTATAGCTGTTGGACATGGGTAAACTTCTTAAGACGCAAGGATGAGTCGCATTCAGTGTTCTCTACCTTAGTTGCCCAAGTGCAGATCGAATGAGAAATCCAGTAGGATTGTCTACGTGAGAAATGATCATGGTGGAGAGTTTGAGAATGAGGAGTTTGAGAAAATCTTTGATTCCTATGGGATATCTCATGATTTCTCTTGTCCTGGAACTCCTCAGCATAATGGTGTTGTAGAAAGAAAGAACAGAACTCTCCAAGAGATGGCTAGAACCATGATGCAAGAAACTAATATGGCCAAGCACTTCTGGGCCGAGGCAGTAAACACAACGTCTTATATTAAGAACAGAATCTCCAAAAGACCAATTATGAATAAGACTCCTTATGAATTGTGGAATAATATAAAGTCCAACATTTCCTACTTTCATCCTTTCGGTTGTGTGTGTTATAGGTTAAATACTAAAGATAGATTGCATAAGTTTGATTCCAAGTAGGGGTGGGAATAGGCCAGGCCGTTCGTAGGGGCCTATGGCCTAGCCTACCACAGGCACAGGCCAGGCCAGGCCAAATTGGTAAATAGGCAAGGCTTAGGCTTTTTGAAAAGTCTATTTAGTTAAAAAGGCTAGGCTCAGGCCATTTAAAAAGCCTTTTAAGCCTTATAGGCTAGCCTATTTAAGTTAAAATGATTAGTATTTTTCTGGTACATTGTAAATATGATTAATATAAATATATTTTACCATTGATGATGTCTATAAATTAGAAATTTAGTATAATATATTAATATTATATACTTATTGACATTTTTATATATTTAAGCAAATTGACTTGTATAATGACTCAAAGTTATAAGTCTATTTAGAAATAGATATATAACGTATTTAAATACCTTAATATGAAGTGTGATTTTAAACTAGCTCTCCAATTCTAAGAAACCAACATAATCTCTCGTTTAGTTTCATCTCTACCTAATAGCTTATAATATTATGAGTTTGATTGTTGAAAAAATTAGTTTAGTATAACTTAACCCGTTAGTTTATAAGTTTGATAACTTCTGTACAAATAAGTTTGTTAGTAAATGTAAAACTGTTGTTGTGAAACGGGCCTTTAAATAGGCTACCAGGCCAGACCAGGCTTTCGAGAAGGCCAGGCCAGACTCGAAAAAAAGCCTTTGACAGGCCACATGCCTTAAGATTTTTAAACAGGTTAGGCCTATTTACGCAAAGCCTACCTAGGCCTAGCCTATTCCCACCCCTTCCAAGTCTGTGAAATGCTAACTGTTAGGATACTCTGAACGTTCTAAAGGTTTTAGGGTTTACAACATTGAATCTAAAACTATCGAAGAGTCTATACATGTTAGATTTGATGATAAGCTTGACTCTGACAAGTCAAAGCTAGCTGAAAAGTTTGCAGATATGAGCATAACCATTTCAGAAGAAGACAAAGATTCAGAGGATGCGAATCCAGAAGCAAATGCATCAGAAGAAGCTGCCACAACTTTTGAACCTTCACGTCAAAAGAAGAGAAGTGTAAGACCCGGATTTGCAGAACTGGATTTAAAGTTTAATTTCCGACTCACGCGTAGAATCAGTGTAAGCTTGATAGGAGTTTACAGTTTGGGAAAATTCAATGAAGAAGAAAGTTCAGGAATTGCTTGAGGATAGTACCATAGTCGTTTTAGGAGTTAGTGCGAGTCGTCTGCACACTCACCTTATGGCGAGAGTGTCCAGAATAGGCTAATTCCGCTCTTAAAGCAATGTTTAAGCGAAATTCTAAATCCTTGGAAAAATAAGAAGTTCTCTTTATTTTTCCTTCGACCAGTGTTTCATTTCGGAACCCTGTACTGTACGCACGATAGGATTCACTTCTCGGAAGTTCGACGACGCTAATTTCTTTTCTTCAAAAACCCTAAATTCAATCACTGAATGAAGACTTTTTCTATTCGGAGCTTTTAACGAAGTTTCCAGCCGCGTTGCCAGATTTCTTTCGACGTTTCCAATCTTTCTTCAGAACGAAGTTTTGTCGTTTGACCGTCATAGCAAAAAGTAGTTTTCGGGGCAAATTAACTTACACCGCTTTTGGATCGTTTTTCCCAAATTCAAGAAACCTGTTTTGAGTTCTGGAATTCTGTCGCCAGATCTCGCTTAGAATTCACCGATGAACGTGCTGCAAAAATCGGAATCGCGAAATATTCATTTTCCCGCGATTTCACTCTCCTATAAATAGTAGAAAAATCACAAAATCTTACCCATTCTTCACTTGGAGGCCACGAGTTTGGGAGGGAGAAGAGGAGAGAAGAACTTTGTCGTTTCTCGACCGATCTTCGAGCTGTATGTCTCTATTTCACGGCATCGAGGTAACTTGCTTGATTCTTACCTCTGATCATTCTTTTTGTCGCGTTTCTTTAGCTATTTATGTGCTCAAAGTTTCGAGCTTTTCGTAAAACTGTCCGATTTTCCTGATTTTTCTGTTGATATACCTTCCATGCTTGCACAACAACCTAGAACACTCGCTGTTATTCGCCGATTTCGATCAAGATGTCAAAGATCTGAAAAACTGTGTAAAAAAACCCTTTTTGCGCACATATTGAAACTTTAATGTCGAAAAGTCATAATCCGACTTAGTGTCTTTAGGATTAGTTGCTACAAATGTCGTTGTGAACATTCCCATCAAATTTGTTTTCCGAAGTTTTAACTTTGAGTTTTTGAGCTTTAATTTTGGACCAAAACGCCCCTAGCTAGTCGTATTTTGACCCGGTCGTTCTAAAAATTTTCCGACAGTTTATTTACCTTAGTTTTACCCTAAAACTACCTAGGAATTAATTTAGATCGAAGAAAAAGCGTCGGAACCCTTTTTCTCTTAGGGCCGTGAGCATGTTTTGGGGGGGGGGGAAGGTTTTCGTTTTTCGATAACTCGTCCTCTCGTGTTCGATTGTTGTACTCTGAAGCTTTAAATGCTTTGTCTATCGTTAATTAGTTGTGTGTGATCGAGCTAATCGATTTTGTATGGATTTCTGCTTTGTTTTCTCCGAGGTTCAGTTGAAGGAACTTTGGGTTCTACGGAGCAACTGTGTGAGGAGAACCTATACCGCGAGGCTGGAACAACTCGAGGTTAGGGAAACTTACATATTAGCTAAGATTGCATGATAGGCGTCGATAAATTCGACTTATGTATGATTTTGATATTGGTTATGATGATGATTTATTGTTATGTCGTTTTTCATGACTTATGATATTGATGTTGTATTGAATTGTGCGTATTGACGCGATTTCGGAGCGATGAATCACTGAATTGATTCCTTTTGATCTTTCGGGTTGAATGAACAACCCTAGGCAAGTCCAAACACGGGGTTTGAGACTTAGCCATTCGTTTGTATACTTAGACTTTCCCCGGGATTTACGTTTGGTGGATTTTTGGCAAACTTAGAAAAAAATAGAATCTTGGAAACTAGAGACTTTAGGAAACTTAAACTTCGAGAATTAAACTCATAACTTAACTAATTCAATTTGAAACGTTTTCATTAACGAATAAACCATAGGGAATCTCAATGGGAAAATGATTGCGAAAGACGGGGAAAAGTCGACTTTGTCGTGGGTTCTGGAGAATTGGTGGACATCACGGGGGTGAACCACGGTGACGAGTGAAAGTCACCGAGTACTTGGGTACTCTTGTTGTTGGAGTTATGTCGTAGGGTCGGCATTAAACTCTTGGGTTTGAATTTTAGAATTAAAGCTAAACACTTGCGTTGTGAAGACGATTCGATGTTTGGCTAACCATATTGCATCATGCATACATTCGAGGTTTGTACGATCGAAAGATTGGGCCTCGGTGAAGTTGGGACGGCTTCACGAAGGTTGGGACGGCCTTCATCGAAGAACACATGGATGTATCTTCGGCATAGCGGGCAGAGTGGCACGACCTAGGGTGGTTGGGGCTGATCCGACTATGTATGGGTTGTAAGCGACACCCGAGTAGAGTTGTCGACACTAGGCCTGTGTTGGGCAGAATCGTGGTGCCCATCCCAATTGAACTATCCGGATCATATTGAATTGCATTTCACGCATACATTCACCCTGACTAGAATTGTATGTTATCTGAATTGTCGAAGCATTGTTAGAGCCGATAACATGCTAGGATTACTTATATATATATACATACATAAACATATATATCTATACCCAAATCACATGTTGTATGTATACTTACTTTATTCCGTGAGTTGACCCAAGCGCCTACTGCCAGATGTCGATGGCGGACTGGTTTTCGATGGTCTCTCCCTCGGGGGGGATCAGATTTGAGTTGGTTGACAGACATGCCCCCACCGCTTGGGTGATCGATGTTGTGGATCATCGGGCGACGTACCGGGGAAGGGTCATGGAGGACCGTACTACGAGCGTGGACGTCTGACGAGGGGAGTTCTATGACGAATGGAGCTGAGCTTCAACTTGCCGCCTTCAGTTCGCTATGGACCAGGCACTGGTCGAGGACCACCTGCACCACCTTCATCTTCATCCGATGAGGAGGACCCATCCGAGATCGAGGCTGATGTTGATGCACCTGTAGCGCCACTTCCTGCTACTGTTGTCGATCCTGCCGACGTGGCGTCGTCCTCGAGGCTCATGGAGCCGAAGAGGGAGCCTGTTGTTCCATCTGCCTCTCGTCGTTTTCCGTTTACTCCACCGCGCGGCTACCGTGTGGAACCCCTGGTTCGTGTGGTAATGGAGGATGTCCTTACCGAGGAGGTAGATGTTGAGATGGGCTCGACTGGGGTTGTTCGCAGGACAGTTAGGAAGGAGGTCGTAGACTTGGATACCGAGATGATCACGGTGGACTCTGACTCCGACACCGACGTCGACAGCTACTCGTCAAGCGACGAGGAGGAGGAGGAGGAGCTTTGAGCGGTACTGGGAGGGTAGGTTAGGCATGCGTCATATTTTGTGTAGAGCTCTGATTCGTTTTGCTTTAGGGACAGGGTAGGTTCCCGACGCATGGCTTTTTGTGTGGTTCTCTTACTGAGGGATCACAGTGAGTCAGTCGAACTATAGGGGTCTTTACTTAGGCCATTTTGAGGCTGACTTTCTCTTGAAGGATTGTATTTATGACTTTTACTCACACTTCTGGATCTGTACATATTTGCCTACGGGCACACTACTTTGGAGTCACTGTGAGTGCGCGTGACGTGGGAGTGCAGCTGAGGCTGTACATGTTTATATATGTCGTACATCGGTTAGTTTAGTGTACTGGGTTATGTCTTTATTTTTCTATCGCTTTATTAAAAAGAAAAAAAAAATTACCTGTTTTCCGCGTAAAGTTTATTTTTGAGTTACTAAAGTGACACCTGAAAATCGGGGTGTTACATTGTGGTATCAGAGTTTAGTTGAGTCTTTTGGGAGTCTTTGGGGAATAGGTCTTCTGTGCTAGGTTGTGTGACTCTGCAAAGAGTGAAAATTGATTGTCTGCAGAGCGATTTTCGTTCTAATCGATTGCATTGTTACTTGATCATATGGAATAGTCTTCTGGTGCTATCGTACGATTAGGACTAATAGTTTCCATGGGGTAACAGACGATGGTGAACACGAATCAGCTAGCTGAGATGATGGCCACTATGGCCCAGGCAATAACTAATCAAGCGAATGACAACGCTCAGAGGCGTGCTGCGGAGGAAGCGCGTGATCAACACCAGCGTCAGAGGGAGGTGACTCTGGATCAGAACAAGGGGCTGAATGACTTCAGGAGACAGGATCCACCTAAGTTCTCGGGCGGTACTGACCCGGACAAAGCGGATCTTTGGATCGAGGAGATAGAGAAGATCTTTGGTGTGCTACAGACTGTTGAGGGAGCCAAGGTGGGGATGGCAACCTTTCTACTGTTGGGTGATGCTGAGTACTGGTGGAGGGGCGCCAGAGGGATTATGGAGGCAAACCATGTGGAGGTGAACTGGAATTCATTCCGTGCTGCTTTTCTGGAGAAGTATTTTCCTGATAGTGCTCGTGACGAGCGTGAGGCGCAGTTTCTGACTCTTCGTCAAGGGAGCATGACTATTCCGGAATATGCTGCTAAGTTGGAATCCTTGGCCAAACACTTCCGATTTTTCCGTGATCAGGTTGATGAACCCTATATGTGCAAGCGCTTTGTGAGAGGACCGAGGGCTGATATTTGGGACTCAGTGAGACCGTTAGGGATTGTGCGGTTTCAGGCATTGGTTGAGAAGGCTACAGAGGTAGAATTGATGAAGAACAGGAGATTGAACAGGGCTGGAGTTGGAGGACCAATGAGGTCGACACCTCAGAGTTTTCAAGGAAGGGGAAGATTTCAGGCAAAGAAACCATATCAACGTCCTGCGGGGAGAGGGTTTACCCCAGGATCTTACAAGCAGATGGCTGCTGCTGCTGCTTCTTGAGGGTCGGGAAACCGTACCCCAAACCGTGAAGTGACTTGTTTCAGGTGTGGAGCAGTCAGGCACTATGCAAGCAGTTGCACAACACCACCAAGATGCTTCAACTGCAATCGACCCGGGCATCTGGCTGTGGACTGCAAGGCACCTAAGGCTGAACCGTCTGTGAATACTGCTAGTGGAAAGCGCCCAGTTGCGAGGGGAAGAGTTTATACAATGGATGGCGAAGATGCTAAAGGAGTGGATGGCTTGATCAGAGGGGAATGTGAAATTGACGGTAACCTTCTAACTATACTCTTTGATTCTGGTGCAACTCATTCTGTTGTCTCTAAGGATTGCGTGTCAAGACTGAATCTTCCTATTACTGCTTTGAGTTTTGATCTTATGGTAACTACACCTGCTAGGACCCTACTTGCTAATGCTGCATGCATGCACTGTTCAGTAGTATATAGAGATAGAACCTTTCATGCCAATCTAGTATGCTTACCCCTTAAAAACCTAGATGTAATATTAGGGATGGATTGGTTATCCCACTACCATTGTCTTTTGGACTGTAGTCGAAAGAAAGTGGTGTTCCCAGACTCGGATCTTTTCGAGTACCTTTCTACTAACCACATTAGTGCATCGTTGAGCGAGGGCACTCAGAAGTACTCTTCATTGCTAAGTCTGGAGGGAAGGAAGGACTCAGATGTTCATGGTATCCCGGTGGTTCGAGGCTTCGCTGATGTTTTTCCTGGAGACGTACCTGGATTACCGCCAGTACGCGACGTAGAGTTCGTGATCGACATTGTACCCGAAACCGGACCGATTTCGATCGCACCTTACCGTATGGCACCTACAGAGCTAGTAGAGTTGAAGTCTCAGTTAGAGGATCTTTCGGCAAAAGGATTTATTCGACCAAGTGTCTCACCGTGGGGAGCGCCAGTGCTTTTAGTCAAGAAGAAAGACGGAAAGTCTAGATTGTGTGTGGACTATCGACAACTCAACAAGGCAACGGTCAAGAACAGATACCCGTTACCGAGGATAGATGATTTGATGGATCAATTACGAGGGGCTGCTGTATTCTCCAAGATAGACTTGAAGTCGGGCTATCATCAGATCAGAGTAAAGACTGAGGATATACCGAAGACTGCTTTCAGAACTCGCTACGGACACTACGAGTACCTAGTGATGCCGTTTGGAGTGACGAATGCACCTGCTGTTTTCATGGACTACATGAACCGCATCTTTCATGAGCTTTTGGATCGGTTTGTAGTGGTGTTTATCGACGACATTCTGATTTATTCGAAGGACGCTAAAGAACATGAAGAACATTTGCGCCAAGTTTTACAAGTGTTGCGAGAGAAAAATCTGTACGCGAACCCTTCCAAGTGTGAATTCTGGCTTGAGGAAGTCAACTTCTTAGGCCATGTTATCTCAAAGGAAGGCATAGCTGTGGATCCAGCGAAAGTGGAGACTGTTTTGGCTTGGGAACAACCGAAGACAGTGACAGAAATAAGAAGTTTTGTGGGTTTAGCTGGATATTATAGACGCTTCATTGAGGGATTTGCCAAGATTGTTGGACCTTTGACTCAACTTACGAGGAAAGATCAACCTTTTACATGGACTGAGGCGTGTGAATCAAGTTTTCAGACTCTGAAGGAACGTTTGACGACGTCACCTGTGCTTATTTTGCCACAACCGGAGGAACCTTATGAGGTCTACTGTGATGCTTCACATCAAGGCTTGGGATGTGTACTGATGCAACATCGGAAAGTGGTGGCTTATGCTTCGAGACAGTTGAAGACTCACGAGAAGAACTACCCGACGCACGATTTGGAGTTAGCTGCCATTGTGTTTTCGCTCAAAATCTGGAGGCATTACCTCTATGGTTGTACTTTCACGATATTTAGCGATCACAAGATTCTTAAATACTTGTTCGATCAGAAGGAGCTGAACATGAGACAACGAAGATGGATGGAGTTTATCAAGGACTACGAGTTTACGCTGCAATATCACCCTGGGAAGGCAAATGTAGTTGCTGATGCTTTGAGTAGGAAGATGCATGTCTCGTCAATGATGGTTAAAGAGCTGGAGTTACTGGAACAATTCCGAGATATGAGTTTGGGTGTGACACCGTCTGAGGGAATGTTGAAGTTTGGTATGATCAGAATTGCCAGTGGACTGATGGAAGAGATTAGAGAGCGACAATTGCAAGATGTGTTTCTACTAGAGAAGAGAAATTTAGTGATTCAAGGGAAAGACCCGGAGTTCAAGATAGGAACTGACAACATCCTACGATGCAAGGATAGAGTTTGTGTACCTAACAACCCAGAATTGAGGAGACTGATCATGGATGAAGGACACAATACAAGTGGAGCATTCATCCTCGAATGACAAGGATGGATCAAGACTTGAAACTGAACTTCTGGTGGCCGGGAATGAAGAAACAAGTGGCCGAGTATGTAGCTGCATGTTTGACTTGTCAGAAGGCTAAGGTAGAGCATCAGAGATCTGCTGGTATGTTACAGAGTTTAGACGTGCCAGAATGGAAATGAGATAGCATCTCCATGGATTTTGTGGTGGCATTGCCAAGAACACAGAAGCTACACGATTCGATTTGGGTAATCGTGGACCGTTTGACCAAGTCAGCGCATTTTCTACCAGTGAGAACTACTTACAACGTGGAAAAGTTGGCTGAGATTTATGTGGCTGAGATTGTGAGACTACACGGAGTTCAGACGAGTATTGTGTCTAACCGTGATCCGAAGTTTACATCGCACTTTTGGGGAGCTCTTCATGACGCATTAGAAACCAAGCTGAGATTGAGTTCGGCGTATCATCTACAAACTGACGGGCAAACAGAGAGAACTATTCAGTCGTTAGAGAATCTACTGCGTGCTTGTGTATTAGACAACAGAAGAAGCTGGGATGATCTCCCGCCATTGATCGAATTCACATACAACAATAATTTTCATGCGAGCATTGGGATGGCACCGTATGAAGCTTTGTATGGTCGAAAGTGTAGGACACCGTTGTGTTGGTATCAAGATGGGGAGAGTTTGTTTATTGGGCCAGAACTTCTGCAATAGACGACTGAGAAGGTTAAGCAGATCAGAGAAAAGATGAGAGCTTCGCAGAGCAGACAGAAGAGTTATGCCGATCAACGGCGCAGAACCCTAGAGTTTGAAGAGGGCGACCATGTTTTTTTACGAGTTACTCAAACTACTGGAGTTGGCCGAGCTATTAAGTCAAGGAAGCTCACGCCAAAGTTCATTGGACCTTACCAGATCACTCGCCGTGTTGGGCCAGTTGCGTATCAGATTGCGCTACCACCGTTTCTTTCCAACATTCACGATGTATTTCATGTGTCGCTGTTAAGGAAGTACATTTCAGACCCGACACATGTAATCGAGCCAGACAATGTTGAACTGAAGGATGATTTGACTTTTGAGGCACCGCCGGTCAGCATTGGGGACAGAAGGGTGAAACAGTTAAGGGGGAAACAGATTGCATTAGTGAAAGTGATATGGAACAACGATATGGGAGACGCTACATGGGAATCAGAAGACAAGATCAAGGAACTGTATCCCGGACTTTTTACGGAACCCTGAGTTTCGAGGACGAAACTTTCTTGTTGGAGGGGAGTATTGTAAGACCCGGATTTGCAGAACTGGATTTAAAGTTTAATTTCCGACTCACGCGTAGAATCAGTGTAAGCGTGACAGGAGTTTACAGTTTGGGAAAGTTCAATGAAGAAGAAAGTTCAGGAATTGCTTGTGGATAGTACCATAGTCGTTTTAGGAGTTAGTACGAGTCGTCTGCACACCCGCCTTATGGCGAGAGTGTCCAGAATAGGCTAATTCCGCTCTTAAAGCAATGTTTAAGCGAAATTCTAAATCCTTGGAAAAATAAAAAGTTCTCTTTATTTTTCCTTCGACCAGTGTTTCATTTCGGAACCCTGGACTGTGCGCACGATAGGATTCACTTCTCGGAAGTCCGACGACTCTAATTTCTTTTCTTCAAAAACCCTAAATTCAATCACTGAATGAAGACTTTTTCTATTCGGAGCTTTTAACGAAGTTTCCAGCCGCATTGCCAGATTTCTTTCGACGTTTTCAATCTTTCTTCAGAACGAAGTTTTGTCGTATGACCGTCACAACAAAAAGTAGTTTTCGGGGCAAATTAACTTACACCGCTTTTGGATCGTTTTTCCCAAATTCAAGAAACCTGTTTTGAGTTCTGGAATTCTGTCGCCAGATCTCGCTTAGAATTCACCGATGAACGTGCTGCAAAAATCGGAATCGCGAAATATTCATTTTCCCGCAATTTCACTCTCCTATAAATAGTAGAAAAATCACAAAATCTTACCCATTCTTCACTTGGAGGCCGCGAGTTTGGGAGGGAGAAGAGGAGAGAAGAACTTTGTCGTTTCTCGACCGATCTTCGAGCTGTTTGTCTCTATTTCACGGCATCGAGGTAACTTGCTTGATTCTTACCTCTGATCATTCTTTTTGTCGCATTTCTTTAGCTATTTCTGTGCTCAAAGTTTCGAGCTTTTCGTAAAACTGCCCGATTTTCCTGATTTTTCTGTCGATATACCTTCCATGCTTGCACAACAACCTAGAACACTCGCCGTTATTCGCCGATTTCGATCGAGATGTCAAAGATCTGAAAAACTGTGTAAAAAAACCCTTTTTGCGCACATATTGAAACTTTAATGTCGAAAAGTCATAATCCGACTTAGTGCCTTTAGGATTAGTTGCTACAAATGTCGTTGTGAACGTTCCCATCAAATTTGTTTTCCGAAGTTTTAACTTTGAGTTTTTGAGCTTTAATTTTGGACCAAAACACCCCTAGCTAGTCGTATTTTGACCCGGTCGTTCTAAAATTTTTCCGACAGTTTCTTTACCTTAGTTTTACCCTAAAACTCCCTAGGAATTAATTTAGATCGAAGAAAAAGCGCCGGAACCCTTTTTCTCTTAGGGCCGTGAGCATGTTTTTAGGGGGAGAGGTTTTCGTTTTTCGATTACTCGTCCTCTCGTGTTCGATTGTTGTACTCTGAAGCTTTAAATGCTTTGTCTATCGTTAATTAGTTGTGTGTGATCGAGCTAATCAATTTTGTATGGATTTCTGCTTTATTTTCTCCAAGGTTCAGTTGAAGGAACTTTGGGTTCTACGGAGCAACTGTGTGAGGAGAACCTATACCGCGAGGCTGGAACAACTCGAGGTTAGGGCAACTTACATATTAGCTAAGATTGCATGATAGGTGTCGATAAATTCGACTTATGTATGTTTTTGATATTGGTTATGATGATGATTTATTGTTATGTCGTTTTTCATAACTTATGATATTAATGCTGTATTGAATTGTGCGTATTGACGCGATTTCGGAGCGATGAATCACAGAATTGATTCCTTTTGATCTTTCGGGTTGAATGAACAACCCTAGGCAAGTCCAAACACGGGGTTTGAGACTTAGCCATTCGTTTGTATACTTAGACTTTCCCCGGGATTTACATTTGGTGGATTTTTGGCAAACTTAGAAAAAAATAGAATCTTGGAAACTAGAGACTTTAGGAAACTTAGACTTCGAGAATTAAACTCATAACTTGACTAATTCAATTCGAAACGTTTTCATTAACGAATAAACCATAGGGAATCTCAATGGGAAAATGATTGCGAAAGACGGGGAAAAGTCGACTTTGTCGTGGGTTCTGGAGAATTGGTGGACATCACGGGGGTGAGCCACGGTGACGAGTGAAAGTCACCGAGTACTTGGGTACTCTTGTTGTTGGAGTTATGTCGTAGGGTCGGCATTAAACTCTTGGGTTTGAATTTGAGAATTAAAGCTAAACACTTGCGTTGTGAGGACGATTCGATGTTTGGCTAACCATATTGCATCATGCATACATTCGAGGTTTGTACGATCGGAAGATTGGGCCTCGGTGAAGTTGGGATGGCTTCACGAAGGTTGGGACGGCCTTCATCGAAGAACACATGGATGTATCTTCGGTATAGCGGGCAGAGTGGCACGACCTAGGGTGGTTGGGGCTGATCCGACTATGCATGGGTTGTAAGCGACACCCGAGCAGAGTTGTCGACACTAGGCCTGTGTCGGGCAGACTCGTGGTGCCCATCCCAATTGAACTATCCGGATTGTATGTTATCTGAATTGTCGAAGCATTGTTAGAGCCGATAACATGCTAGGATTATTTACATATATATATATACATAAACATATATATCTATACCCCAATCACATGTTGAGTGTATAATTACTTATTTCCGTGAGTTGACCCTAGTGCCTTGGCTTTGGTTTCATGTTTGTGTTTGGGTGGTCGGCCTACTGCCAGATGTCGATGGCGGACTGGTTTTCGATGGTCTCTCCCTCGGGGGGGATCAGGTTTGAGTTGGTTGACCGACATGCCCCCACCGCTTGGGTGATCGATCCTGTGGATCATCGGGCGACGTACCGGGGAAGGGTCATGGAGGACCGTACTGACGAGCGTGGACGTCTGACGAGGGGAGTTCTATGACGCATGGAGCTGAGCTTCAACTTGCCACCTTCAGTTCGTTGTGGACCGGGTACTGGCCGAGGACCACCTGCACCACCTTCATCTTCATCGGACGAGGAGGACCCATCCGAGATCGAGGCTGATGTTGATGCACCTGTCGCGCCACTTCCTGCTACTGCTGTCGATCTTACCGATGTTGCGTCGTCCTCGAGGCTCGTGGAGCCGAAGAGGGAGCCTGTTGTTCCATCTGCCTCTCGCCGTCTTCCGTTTACTCCATCACGCGGCTACCGTGTGGAACCCCTGGTTCGTGTGGTGGAGGAGGATATCCTTTCTGAGGAGGTAGATGTTGAGATGGGCTCGACTAGGATTGTTCGCAGGACAGTTAGGAAGGAGGTTGTGGACTTGGATACCGAGATGATCACGGTGGACTCTGACTCCGACACCGACGTCGACAGCTACTCGCCGAGCGAGGAGGAGGAGGAGGAGCTTTGAGCGGTACTGCGAGGGTAGGTTTAGGCAGACATCATATTTTGTGTAGAGCTCTGATTCGTTTTGCTTTTGGGACAGGGTAGGTTCCCGACGCATGGCTTTTTGTGTGGTTCTCTTACTGAGGGATCACAGTGAGTCAGTCGGACTGTAGGGGTCTTTGCTTAGGCCATTTTGAGGCTGACTTTCTCTTGGAGGATTGTAATTATGACTTTTTACTCACACTTCTGGATCTGTACATATTTGCCTACGGGCACACTACTTTGGAGTCACTGCGAGTGCGCGTGACGTGGGAGTGCAGCTGAGGCTGTACATGTTTATATATGTTGTACATTGGTTAGTTTAGTTTGCTGGGTTATGTCTTTATTTCTCTATTACTATAATTAAAAAGAAAAAAAAAATACATGTTTTCCGCGTAAAGTTTATTTTTGAGTTACTAAGGTGACACCTGGAAATTGGGGTGTTACAGTTTTAATGTTGATGACATGTTATTTTCAAGAGGGAAAACAACTGTTTAGACAAATCTCTGATTGATGAACTTACTAGAATGATTGATATTGAAAATGGACTTGCTCAATTTTTCAGAAGAGTTAGAGATTTCATTACAACAGGAGGGTCTCAGAATTTCTGACTTAGATTATTCAGAGGAACAAATAAAGATGCTGGGTTGTACAACATACCCACAGCTGATGAAGTGGCTGCCCTGATTGTGGGAGACTTTAATAATTTAGATTGCGAAAGAGATGTTGTTGTAAAGGACATTACTGGTACATTCACAAGGTTGTACGAGAATCATGTTTCTTACATCCCCTGCAGTATCCTTTGTTATTTCCATATGGAGAAGATGACTATCAAGCAGACATCCCATACAGGGAACCTATCGTGGAGGATAAATATAACAAAAGAGACACAGTTACCATTAAAGACTTTGTTGATTTTTGTATTCAGGATAGACGCATTGAATACGACAATGTAGTTTGTGTTGGACGACTCTTTCAACAATTTATCATTGATCCATATACCATGATAGAATCTCAACGGTTAAATTGGGTGAGATATAATCAAACTAAGATCAGAGCTGAGGTTTATTCTGGATTACATGACACGGTCGCTAGGGGTGACACAAAAACTGCATCAACTGGAAAGCGCATCATATTGTCAGCTTCATATATGGGAAGCACGCGATATATGTTCAATAATTGTCAGGACGCTATGGAAATTTGCAAGAGATTTGGATATCTAGATTTGTTCATAACTATGACATGCAACGCTAATTGGGCAGAAATCAAGTGGTTTGTTGAGTCGAGAGAATCTCAGTCAGATGATCGTCCATATATTTTAGTTCGCATTTTTAAGATAAAGGTGAACCAGCCGATGAAAGATTTAAAAAATGGTCATCTATTTGGAAAAAAAGAATGCCAACATAAATATTGAACTTACCCTTTTACCTTCACCAAAATTTGTTGTTAAGATTCATAGTTGATATTAGTTACACCCCAAATAATGAGGTTTACATCAGGTATGGAAATAAATAGGACACACATAATTAATTTTGACTTATAGAATAAGTAGTTAAATAATAATAAATATTAGTATTAATCCTTAAAAGTTGAAGGTAGTGATATAAATATTAAATACGACGTTGATACAAAAAATAACCTTCGCACTATCTTTTTCACCTCGAAAGTCTATTTGAAGGTTTCAATCCTTCCATCAATGTCATGTTATATCCTTCTTTTATTTACCTTGAAATTATTTAAAAACGATTTATTATGATTTGGTCCATGAGTTACAAAAGTTCAACAGATACACAAAAATAGTTTTGATTTATTAATTATTAATGAAATAATAATTAAATTAATATTAATCCATAAAATTAAAGGTGGTGAATTTAATTTTAAATATGATATCAATGTAAAAAATAATATTCCCACTATCCTTTTTCTCTACGACTATTTGAATATTAAATTACATGGTTTTTAATTCTACTAAAATTTTAATTATTTACATCAATTGTTTTGTAAATGAGCTTATTATTATTTAGCTCAACACTATTAGTTCATATGAGTTAGGGAATTGTATAGGACACAATCAATTAGTTTTGATCTAGAAATTTATTAGCTAGTTAATAATTAATATTAGTATTAATCCTTAGAAGTTAAATGCGGTGGGTTTAATACTAAATATAACATCACTCCAAAAAATAAAATTTCCACTAACCATTTTTCCTAAAATAATATAAATTAGTAATTACACTGCTCATTCAAGATGTTCACTTCACATAGTCAGTGTTGAGGTATTTGCATTAGATTAAGGCTCAGACTTTTAGTCATTTTGCATATACATATACGTAAGGGTTAAATACTTATGTACTAGATTAGAATGCCTAAATGTGCTACACCTTTGATGACCCAGGATTTAAGGTTATTTTCCTAGTTTATTTGCATACATTTTAATATATTTTTTTAGGATATTTCAGTCATTATAGGACATTTTAGGCTTATTTTATGCATTTTAATATTTTTATTTAGTTTTAGTATTTTTCTATGTTTTATATTATTTTCTAGATATTATTAGGATTTATTAACTTTAAATTAAGATTAGATAAGTTTATTTTAAGATGTTATCTTATTTTTATCTCTTATATATTTTTATTTGCTTTATTTTAGGAGAAGATTTGGAAAAAAAAAAGAAAGAATCCAAGAAATAAGGAGAATTTCGTATCTGATATCTTCCCCAACGGAAGAAACCGCTGCAATAGCACTATATTTTACCTGCTGTTTAATGTAGCGACACTTAAACCGCCGCGAAAGAACCTGACGGACTGGAACGAAAAAATTACTATAAATTCCGTGTTTGACCTACTTTTTGGGATCTTTTTCATCTTTCTTTTCTCCTAAACCTAATAAAAAAACCTTTGGGAGACTTGGAGGAATTTTCTTGGTGGAGAGGAAGGCTAAGCCCTTGAGGGCCGGTGTCAGGGCCATGGAGGAGGTGACAGCTTCTCCGGACGTCCATTGCTCCGTTCTATTTTGGGTTTTGTTTTTCTCTTTACCTATTTTTATGTTTTTACTCTATTTTAGTATTTGGGATGATGTAGTTTGATTTTACTCTTATTCAATATATCTTTATGCAATTATAAGTATGTGTTTCCATTATTTGGCGTTTCTCTCTATGCTTAATGCTTTTATTGGTCGATTGATAATTTTAAGGGTTTATATTAACTCGTAAATAGATTGGGAAATTGATATGAGTTAATGTAGCTTAGTTCATAGAAAGGGGAAAAATTCCTATGTCTTAGGTTATTGATTCTCTTTGCGCGTTCATGTATCTTTTGTCAATATGATGATTTTTAGGATTTGCATGACAATTGAGAAGTTGGTGTGAATTTAGTTAATGAGAGAAACCACTCTTGCATCAGTCATCTTAAGAAAGGCATGTCTTAGGTAGGGTTTAGGTTTTCTAGGTGACAATAGGATACATTAACTCTTAGGTATGAATATCATGAGTTGGAAAAGAGATCTATACTGAGTGACAAGTCGGGATACTCACCTCTCTAGGATAGGATTATCTAGTAGGAACTACTTGGATTTCTTGAGTGACAGTCAGAGATTCTATCCACTAGGACATGAACTTCTTGGATTAGGAACAGAGCTTGGGAATGTCTTATCGATTTGGTATGTGCTATAATGCTCCTTTTATGATCACTAGGGTTTAAGGAATTAAGGCTAGGTTCTTAATTGGTAGATTCACTTAGCTAGGAAATTAGTAGGTGAATAACTCTTATCGGCATCTTAAATGTTAACTTCATCTTATAAAAGTATATTGGTTGAGAATAAGTTGTAAATTGAGTGAATCATTTTCCAAATATGCGATCTTCTTTGTTTACCTCCGTGAACTTCTTTTATCGCTTTATTTATCGTTTTCCTTTATTTAAATCTAAATAAAACACATTTTACTTTTTAAACCATTCATCCAACATCTAGTTAGTAAGATTAATACGTAGCAACACAATCCCTGTGGAGACGACAAAACCCGATACTATACTACGATTGAGTCTTGAACGGGATTTGATAGTAGCTAGTGGAGGAAAACTTCTTCATTAAATATCCTTTCATCAACCTTGCTCTATGAATTTGTAATGATTTCCTCTTTGATTCAATCCCACTTTGTATTGGATAATTTCCATGTATAATTGAATCTTCTTAATTTTTCATGGTTTACAAATAGGTTTTTTTTCTAGAGTTTTTCACAGTAAAAAAAAAGACTTTCCAATTTAGGATTTCTTATATCTAAAATTAATTTTATTCTATTAACTCATAACTCTTATTTTTATAAACGTAACAAAAATAGCACATATTTTAAGAAATTACAAGCTATTAAAAAGTGAATATTTCGAATATAAGAAAAATACATGAAGCTACATATGACATCTTCAAGGACATGTGTTATGTGAAATAGACTTACTTGAAGACGATAAAGAATACATTGATGGAGTAATAGAAGCTTTGCATTGGGGTACGGAAAACGATAAATTCGACCTATCAATTTTGTCAGCCAACTCTTTGCTGACCCGCCCGAATTGGTGTTAAATCGACGCCGACTAGAACGACTAGGCGTCAACTTGCCCGAGCTGACACTAACATACCATGAGCCCTAAAATTGGTCCTAAACTATAATATATTCTCAAACACGAAACCAGACATAAACACTGAATCCGACTCGTCTAGTTTTCCAGACGACTCGTTTTCCTGCTCGAGTTGGTGCCAATCCGGCAAGACACACCCTGAACCTTAAAATCTACCATAAACCCTAAGTCGGCCTAAATCCTAAACCCGTCTTGAAACCCTAAAATTAGCCATAAACCCTAAATTCGACACTCACATTTTGCTTTCCCGAGTCAACACTGACACACCTAACTCGGTGCCGACCTTCTTAAATCGACATCGACTGACTTGACGCCAACCCTCCTCACCCGACGCACCTGCTTGACCTGACGCCAGCCTACTTGACACGATGCCTACACGCAGTGGCGGAGCCACGTTGGGGCAGGGGAGGGCCTTGGCCCTCCCAAGGTTCAATAATTCTTTGTATATATATATTATAATGCTGCACTTATTTACCTTTGAGATGCATTGGCCTAGTGGATGAGAGATCCTTCACTAGGTACTTGTTGGTGTGGGTTCGATCCACTCCCTCACAATTTTTATGTAATATTCAGAAAGGTTTCATTTTTTTACACATACTACTTATTTTCTCTACTATTTTTTTTGGCTTAATTGCACTTTTTGTCCCCCAACTTTAGCCTTCCTGTGAAAATCGTCCCTAAACTTTAAAATTAGCAAAAAACGTCCCTAACGTTTACACCCAGTTGCAAGATTGGTTTTCCGTCCAATTCCATCAAAAAACTAACGGAATATTCCTCAAAAAATTAATTAAAAAATTAAAATATCCCTCCTAGAAGAAAGAAAAAACTTCAACTCTCAGACATCTTCATCTTCTCCAGTTTTAACTAGAAAGTCAATATTTTTCAAAGACTCAGATTGTTGATGGAACCCAAAGCATTGAAATTTCAGCAAACAGCCATAACCCAGATCCATTAAGGAGGAAGAGGAAGCAACACCCTCAACCCCAGAAAACGAATCTGCTTGTCTCTAGATCTAGCGATCCTCTCCTCCTTTTCCAAGCCCAGATCGCGAACAAGAACCCACTTGCTTCCAGATCGCGAACCGAAATCCTTCGATCTGTTGCAAACCAGAACGGGAACCAGAGAGATCTTTTTGTTCGGAACTTGCTTCCCACCAGAAATCAGAAACCCAACCCCTTTCCATCTCAACATCAACATGGATTGTTTTCGAAAGTTGCGATCTTTACCATGGTCTGCACGCGAGATTCGGGGAGAAGAAGAGAAAGTAGCACCGGAACCAAAGGGTATGAATTAGTAAAAATAAGAGGAGTATAACCTCTTGCCAGACGAAGAGAAATTTGAGAATTTGGAAATTTTTATTTGCTGGTGTTGCTATTTTCTTTATTTTGATAATCTCTTCCTTCCGTGTTGTGATAATCTCATGAGTTGATGTAATATTGGAACTATATTGCTAATAGCGTGGTTAATGGGAAGAAAATCAAATCTGTTAAGGTGTGTTTTGTGTGATTTTGAATGAGATTTTGGTTTGTGATGTTTCAAAAATGAGATGAAGATAAATGTTATTGTTTATGGGTTTTTTATTAAAAAAAAAAGATGATGAAGATGATGAAGGAAGAGTCATGTTGTGTTGTGTTTTGGGTTTAATCTGAAATTTTTCTGGGTTTGAAATGGGTAAATGGAGTAAAGGGAAATGCAGTTTTGGAGAAACTAGTTCTAGTGTTTGTGATCATCTTCAATTGATGGTTGATTTGAGATCTTATATTGATGTTTGGGGTGGGGTTGATGATTTTTTGGTTTGCTTCTGGGTTTTCTAGAGAAGAATATGAAGATGATGATGAAGGTTCTTTGAAGAAGATGAACATTCATCAATTTCTAGGTTTTTGTTTTATTTTCTTATTTTTTATTAATTTTTATCCCAGAATTCGTTAAATATTGGATGAAATTGGACGGAAAACCAATTTTGGGTGTAAACGTTAGGGACGTTTTTTTGCTAATTTTAAAGTTTAGGGACGATTTTCGCAAGAAGGCTAAAGTTGGGGGACCAAAAGTGCAATTAAGGCTTTTTTTTTTTAATTTGTTTGAGCCTTAGTGGACATTTTTTTTAACGTGCCTTAGTGGACATTAGGGATGGCAGAGAAGCCCGAACCCATGGGCACCCGACCCGACCCGATTTCTTGGGTGAAAACCCGAGTTAAATGGGTTCGGGTTCGGGTTCGGGTTTTACCCGATCACTTTCGGGTTCGGGTTTGGGTTTGGCCAAACCCGCACCCGAACCCTACCCGAACCCGGATCTGTATAAGTGAAACCTAAGTATTCTGCTTGTGCAGTACAATATATGCAGCATCTTGCATATTAATTTAACAGTAACATGGCAATTACAATGTTACATTACATAATATAGCTCTCTTCACAGTCTTTTTCAGGTCGGGTTTCCGAGTTCAATTGTTTGTTTGAGGTTGTGTGCGGGTGTGGGTACGGGTCGGGTGAACCCGAAACCCAATGGGTTCGGGTGTGGGTTTAAGTTCACCACCCATTTCGGGTTCGGGTGCGGGTGCGGGTGTGGGTTTTTGATTTCGGGTTTGGGTTTGGCAAAACCCGCACCCTACCCGACCCATTGCCATCCCTAGTGGACATTATTACTATAATTAGTGCAAGAATTAAAACAATCATATCTTTTTTCTTTGCATAAAACATGAGTGTTGGAAATATAATAGTCCTAGACCATTTTTTTACAAGAGGAATGCTGGTAGTCTTAGAGCACAAAATTAATGTATAAATCTTTCTCAAAAAAATAATAATTAAGAGTAAAAAATAATTTATTTTTTCCAATTGAAACACTTTTGAAAATGATAAATTAAAAAAAAGCTAATGTAAAAAATAACCCAAGATTAAAAAACCTGAAAAACTAAGTTTTTGACATTATTAATATAACTTATAATACATTTTCAATGATTATAGAAATTAATTATTTTTTTTGTATATTGGTGTTTATTGCTAATTAAAAACTTTAATTTATTTTGGCCCTCTCATACTATTATTCCTGGTTCCGTCACTGCCTACACGACATGTTCAAGTTGTGTTTCGCATTAAGGGTTTCCATGTTAGTGTTTAGATATTAGGGTTTAGGATCAAATTTATGTCACTCGACTCGTTTAGGTTAACCTGACTCGTTCAAGTCGACAATGCCTGGTCAGTTCATTCTGATAGGTTCATGTCGAATTTAGGGTTTATAGTTCATGGTTGAGTTTAGGATTTTGGTCGGTGTCCGACTCATGTCAGGTTTAGTGACAAGGCTTAGGGCCGATTTTAGACCATCCGACATATTCGGGTTGATCTGACTTGTCTAGGTTAGCCCAAAACATTTCGGTCTTCCCGACCTGTTTAGATCACATAGGTCAATTCAAGTTGGCCGGCTAGTTCATGTCGGGTGCAGGGAGGGAGGGAGGGAGAAAGAGAGGGAGAGAGAGAGTTTTTAAAAATTATAGGGGCCATGGGTTGGCACTAGCCTACAGGATTTTGTGGGGCTTCTGTTCATGTGAGTTTTTCTTGTATATGGCTTTTTGACTCTAAACTCACATAAATTAGGGCTGATGCTTTAAATTGACAGCTCTGTTAGGCATGATCAAACTATGTTTTACATGACTTCATTGTTGTCAAGAAATGAGGGGGTATCATTGCCAAAAGCTATTATATATCACTTGTAAGGTGTGTAACCCTGTAGTTAAACGACTAAATTTAGCTAATAAAACTTGGATATTTAGACAGTTAGACTGGTGCATATAATAGTGTATTATGCGTAACGAGTGACTCATAGAAGGAAAGGATTGGAGGGAGAAAGAGAGGGAGAGAGAGAGTTTTTAAAAATTATAGGGGCCATGGGTTGGCACTAGCCTACAGGATTTTGTGGGGCTTCTGTTCATGTGAGTTTTTCTTGTATATGGCTTTTTGACTCTAAACTCACATAAATTAGGGCTGGTGCTTTAAATTGACAGCTCTGTTAGGCATGATCAAACTATGTTTTACATGACTTCATTGTTGTCAAGAAATGAGGGGGTATCATTGCCAAAAGCTATTATATATCACTTGTAAGGTGTGTAACCCTGTAGTTAAACGACTAAATTTAGCTAATAAAACTTGGATATTTAGACAGTTAGACTGGTGCATATAATAGTGTATTATGCGTAACGAGTGACTCATAGAAGGAAAGGATTGCATCAAACACTTCAAAGTTATTAGAAAAGATTAAAAAGAATAAATTAGTTACTTTAACTTCTTTCCAAGTGGCATGCATTAGCATGTTTTTTTTTTTTTTTGTAACAAAAAATTCTTAGAAAGATTGGATAATTGTGGTGAATAAATAACAATTCGAAGTACAATTTCAGTTTGAACTTCTACTTACAAAATATAACTAGCTATCTAGTGTTTAATTTTCCGCACTTCCGAGTTTAGATTCCCGGTGCCTCTGTCAAAAAACACTTACCCGGATATGCCATTTACTTCATAGGATTTGAATTTGAAAAGTCTTCTACAATGCCTTTCCCATCAAAGGCATCAAAAAAGAAAAAGTTTTTTAGGGGGTCTCCTTTCCCAGAAATAGCTTTGATAACCTCATGTCCAAGGATTCCCCCAATAATAGCACAAACTGGAGGAAATTCATTTGTATTTGCCACCAATCCCTCAAGAAGAGTATCAGGCACATGAGATTCATTGAGAGATTGTGCAGTCTCGTGCATTAGCATGTTACCTTGTTACTTGAAAATCAGATTTATATATGTTGTAAAAGGACAACTACAAATTGAAGATGATAATGATAATTTCTATAGTGGAAATATTAATTAATTAGTTAGGTTATTACGTTTTGGGAAATGAAATGTTTAGATTATGGTGCTTGCTACGATACCACAACACTTGTGTGGGTATGATACACGAAAAGGTTGTGGACCAATCACATCCTCCGTATTTAAAAAGAAAAAAATGAAAATATAAATTATTTTTGTTGTGAACCAATCACATCCTTCATGTATGATACATTGTGGGTATCATAGAAACCACCTTAGATTATAGATGTACATACAATTAGGCAGGTAGGTCACTCTACTAGGACTTGAACTTTGTTTATGATGCTTTAATTTATGATCTTTACCTTTTTTTCTTTACTCTCAAACTGTGATGCATGGGTACGGCTGTTTTGGCCGCGTACCTACCCGGTACGCATACGCTGTGGGTAGGTACCCGGTACCTACCCGTTCCAAAAAAAAAAAAAATGGTTCCGGCTTAAAACGACGACGTTTTGCCTTTTTTTTTCCTGACTCAAAACGACGTTGTTTTGGCCTTTATATTTTTTTTTCCTGGCTCAAAACGACGACGTTTTGCCTTTTTTTTTTGCATAATTTGTTTATATTTAAATATTATGTATATTTTATTATATATTATATTTAAAAAATATAATATATCTAACGTACCCGTACCCCTATTTTTTCAAAATTCACGTACCGCGTACCCAATACCGTACCCGTACCGGGTACCGTACCCGTACCCGTGGCAGCGTATACCTTTTTCTTTCTTACTCTCAAATTTGAATGGCACATATACCTTACGTGTATTTCCATTAGCAACGGCATGCTTCATGGATCACCTGGCATCAAAGAATTCTTGGAAAAAGAAAAGTTACAATTTGCACCAAATAGGCAATATATATAGAAAAGAGGGAGCAAGAGTAAATGGAAGAAGAACACAAGACTGGAAACAAGAAAGGGATTGCACAATGCTTTCTTCATATTTGATTGGGACCAAGTTGCTGAAAATTAAAAAGGGAACCAAGTGCAATAGTGCATACAAAAGAAAGGAAACGATAACACGAAACCAGAACACATGACTTCACTTTTGATCACACAACTTAAACTCCATTATTAATTACTGCTTTTTCCAAAGGAGCTAGGACACTTCTACATTGCCCTAGCCTTTCACCTCCATTCAACTTCCTTTCATCTCCTAAGAGCCGCAACACCTTAAACAAACTCCTCCCACCATATACCATCACTTCTTCCATCCCCTGACCTCCAAAACTACCAATTCACTACCCATGGCATCATACCACAAAACCCATCCTCCATGAATACTTCATCATCTTCCACCATAAACTCCCTTTTCTTCAATACTTCATTCCCTTTCCTCCTACAACCCATAGCAAATCATCATCTCTCTTTAAATCACCATGAAAATACCCGGTTTGTTACCTCAAACTCCTTCTCCTCACCATCAAAGAAATCAAAACCCTCATGACTACCAACTTCCCCTGCCACTGAACCACCAAGCAACAACCAAGCCCTTCACCCAACCACAACTTTGAACTTTCCCCTTCATGAAGCCACTCCAACAGTACCTCAACCTGGCAAGCCACTACCTTCAAACCATCAAGCCATCTTAGAACCGCACCACCACCGATCTGAACGTCCCCGTTCACCATAGCCAGAAGGAAAAGATGAAAGGAAGAATAAAAACTCCAACATCACGCACCACACGCAACCCAAACCACAATTATTCAGAGAGGGAGGTGAAAGAAAACCCCACACACCGGAAACCACCACCGCAGCCACCATTCAGAACCTGCAAGCTCGGTCCAGCAGCTACCTTCACTGGAAGCCAACCGTTACCTCCAAACCAAAAACCACTACATCCATCGACCACCACCACCGTGGGACCCCATCGGAAGCACCACCGCCGCCACTAAACCCAAGCCTTGTCTTTCTCCCCTCCGATCCACCCAGGATCCATTGCCGGAGACCACTGCATCCTGCAGCCACCGCAGTGACCGGCCATGACGTCGTCTCTTGATCTGCAGCCTGTGTCAGAAATGACATTCTATGATAGGGAGGAATCCTTTACTAATTCAAAGAAAGGGATTAAGGTACCAGATCATCCATCTCTGCTCCTTCTTTATATATGTTATTGTGGCAACAAAATATGTGTGTTGTTTGGTTTAGATATTTCCTTTTCAAAATATGGCTTATAAAAACCCAAAAACATTCATAAACTATCAAAATCCAAAAATACCTTTATCAAAGCTTTTAAAAATTAAGTTGAGCAGGAGCAGTAACAAGAAAAGAGGAAGGTACCCCTAAGATAAATAGCGTTGAGAAGTGAGAACCAACACTTTAACTCACAAATTACAAAATAAATAAAAAATTGTTGGCTTTGGCTTCGTAGTACTATTTATACACTACTAATTAATAAACCCTGCACCGCACCGCACTATAATTTCTGTAAGCTTCTCTTCTCTATGTTTATGTCCAAATGTGACCATTCTGCAATATTTTTTGTTCACTTCACTTTCTTGCATGTCATTTGATGTTTAGTAACTTCAACAGGTTAGAATACAATTATCAATTTATGCTGCATGATAAAATAAATTATCAATTTATAATTATCAATTTATGCTGCATGACAAAATAAATTAAGCATGATTGAAAATCACATAACAGAAAGTGTTGGCTCAGAAGCTAATTTGAGTTACCATCACTTAGTTATATCAGGTAAGCGGCGGCAGTGGCTGTATTATAGACGGTGGAGGAGACGATGGGAAGAAGAGACGAAGCACAGTGAGAGAAACACTGATAAGAGAGAATGTGAGGTGGGATTTATTTACCAGTTTTTGATTTTTTTTTTTCATTTTGCTTCGTTTTATTTCATTAATAATGATCATGGTTTTTTCACTTTTTGGTTTCATGGGAAAATGAAAGGAAAAAAACTATACACGAGAAAACAAAAAAGCGGATGGAATTCGGGTAACGAACGCACTCAATTCAGAGCAGGTATTACTTGTTTTTATTTTTTATTTTTATAGTATATACCATGTTGAAAATTCCTTTTTTAAAATAGGGCACTACACCTCTCTACCATTCAGTTCATTATTTAAATTAGTATTTAGTATAGAAAAGACTAAATTATAAACTATAAGTAAAAATTATGACACTTAAGACTAAAAGTATAAAGCCTCTTCAATTTTTATATGAGTGACATGGGTGAGACGCCTTCGGAGTGTTCGCGGGTACCCCGGAGACCGTTGCATCCTGCAGCCGCCGTAGTGATCGGCCATGACAAATTTCTCTGTAAAATAAAAATTGTTAAGTAAGAATTTTATAAATAATTATCAGTTTTGTTAGCATAGTTATTTTCCCTGTTTTTTTTTTGTAAGTAGGAAAATTAAACGACACAACTACAAGACACTGACATCCTCCTAAACTAGTTGAATGACCCGTGCAAAGCACGAGTGACTTTTATTATATAATGTCTAAAAAATTTGTCATATTATATTTTTGTAATTTTTATAATTTTTAATTGCATAAATATGTAAATATTTGTCAGAATTTTTGTTTTGTTAAATTACTCTCACATTTTCGACCCGAGTGTGGTGAGTGCGGGTCTTAGAAATCGAACTCTCAACCTAAGAGTTCAAACAACCACTTGTTAGAGATAAATATTTAAATTTGATTTTTTATGGATTTTATATATTAATATTTCGTAAACAATAAGATGTTAATATAATGTTAATTGAGAAAAATCTTTTGGATGATTATTTTATATAAGATATTTACATTTAAAATCATTATTATAAGAGTTCGTTTGGTACGTCGTACTAAATATGATAGTATAAACTTATACAATAAATATGAGTTTATCCATTGTTTGGTTCTTATATTGTATTGTATAGACTAATCCATGAATCTAATATTATACATTAAAATGATTTATTATTTAATCCACCATATAAATAATGATAAGACCTGATAATATTGTGACGTATAATCTACTTGCCACAACTACCACCACCATTGCCACAACAATTGATGTCGTCATTGTCATTGCCACTCTCACTGTTGTTTCCGCCATCGCCACCACCACATTAACCGCCACCAACTCTACTCCCATAATAACCACCACCCGCTGCCACCACCACCTTTCACTGCGACCACCACCACACTACAACGTTGCGGCCACTACAACCACTACCGCCGCCACCACCACCACCACCACAACCAACTCCACCACCACCCTCATCACCTCCTCGACACCCTCCATTACCGTCATCACCACTACCACCACCACCACTCTACTGCCACCACCCACCACCATCACTGCCACTACCACCTCTACTACCACAAACAACACCCTTCGCAACTGCCACCATCGTTGTCGTCCTTGTCATCGTCATTGTCGCAACCACTGTCCCATAACACTACCATTATCACCACCACCATTACCACCACTGCCATGACCACAACCGTATCCACCTCTGACTTATGTTATATAAAATAAAATGTAGAGTTTGTGTATTATTATATTTTTCATCTTTTCATAATTTTTAGTTGCACAAATATATAAATTTTGTTGATAAACATAAATATATACATGTTTGTTACAAATATATACACGTAGAAAAGAAATGTATAAAATTGGTTCTTCGAACGCCATCTGGACAAATAGAAGATTTGGATCATCTCATGTGACAAGATTTTTTTTTAAGCTTAAGCAAAAATCCATTAAAGTATAAAACAGATATGGGAACAACCTCTCCCATGTGAGGTTAGACACAAATAAGATAAAATGTTGTTCCAATCACCAAAAACAAAATAAAACATACTCATATATAACCTTAAGCTAATTTAAATCAACCCCTAACAATAAGAAGCCAGCAAGGAACAATAACCCTTCAAGGATTGTCTACGACGAACCAAAAGTAAGGTCCTTACCCCGTTTCAACATTCAATACAGCACCACACATCCCATCCTCATCCGTCAATCTAATAGATCGATAGGATATTAAAATTTAGAAAGTTTAAATAAATATATACTCCCTTAAATAATTATAATTATGTAAAAGAATTTCATAATAATAATATTTATTGCTTTAAATTTATATTATTTAAATTAAATCGTAAAATGCAACTCAGCACAACAATAAAAAATTAATATTGTAGAGCACTGTAAAAATTAAAATAAAAGATTCAACGTTGCGAGGGGAAGATGTACCGTGTGAAAAACCTCGAAGATTTACAACATCAAACACACCCAAATAATAAAACTGAATTTATTCTTAAAGCTCAAACTATTTAATCAACCTTTTCGCAATTATAGACATTGGTGTAATTTTTCTTATATTGACAATTTATTGTATTTAATTGAAAGTGGTGGAATGCTTTACTCATGCCCGAAGACACTTTCAGGATTGGCATTTATATTCACAAAAATGTTGAAGGTATCCTTGAAATAAAGATCTAAGTATTTCACATATGACATGAAAAATCATCTTTAAAAACTGTAAAATTTCATGGCTCTATGCATTATCTTAAAAAAATTGAATCACAAAGTGCTCTAACAATAGAACAGAAAGAAAGAGTGTGATCAATAGAATAAAAACACACATGTCACACTTTAGAATCAGATTAATGCAGGACAATGTATAAAAAGAAAAAACAAAATATTTTATCAATTATAAAACACATGGTATGAATTGAACAATATTTTAAAAAAGGAGAGGCCACTAACATAAACCATACACCTTTCTCATCCAAATTAAAAATTTCATAAAAATTAAAATAAAAAACATTTCAAATATATGTGATAAAAAAACATTTTTAAAATCTTTAATTTGCTAAACGTAAAATTAAACATTTAATTTATAATTTTTCATCATTTTCGCAATATTTTCAAATGCATAGTTTAATGTAAAATTAATAATGAAATATATAAGATTCAATTATTTTGGAAATATTTGAAACTTCCAATTATGATTTCATAGGCCATTTCAAAAAAAATTATGATTTCATAGGTAATGGTTACATAAAAAAACTGAAAATATAATTTTGAATTAAATAAGACCATAATAAATGAGTCATTATTGTATGTGGTGACAAAAAAATAGAATGACCATTTTTTTTCTTGGAGGGAAAAGTGATGAATTTGGAAGTACCATGTGTCATAGACCTTCTAGAAGAAAACCTTCATGAACAATCTCAACAAGAGGAGTAGGCAAATCTATGACAGTTGTAAGACCCAAGTTTTTAAGTTTTGGATAAGGGAATAAAATACAAGAGTTTATTGGATGAAATAAATTTATGAAAGAGAAGGTTCAGGAAAAGTCCAAGGATTATATCAAAACCGATAAAAGTTATAGCACGACTAACGTTCGCCTAATCTTAGGTCGAAGACCCTAGTGAATAGTTAATTTATACTTTAGGACACGATGGAAACTAATTCCAAAAATCTTCAGAGAAATATTAGAATTTCTCTTATTCGTCTATAAACAAGTATTTCGACGCGAAACCCTGGAACGTACGAACGTTGAATTCCAATTCTCGGAAGTTTGCCGAAACGGAATCCCTGATAGTTCAAAAACCCTAAAATCGACGGACGATGAAGACTTGTTCTATTCGGAGCTTCAAATGAAGATTCCACCCGCGATCGCCTACTTCTCTCGTTGTTTCTAATCTTTCTTCAGAAGGAAGTTTTCTCATCCGACATCCACTGCAAAAAGTAACTTATCGGGTAAAAAGGTTTTACACCGATTTTGCATTAGTCACCTAAAATACAAGGAAACCTCTGTTGAGTTTTGGAATTCTGTCGCCAAAACCTATCTTAGAACTCACGGAGAATGAAGCCGGAAAAATAGGAATCATTCTTATATTTTTATTTTAACTCTATGAGTTAAATCCTCCGGTATCTAAACTAATCTGTACCGGTTTACAAAATATCTTCTCAAAATATCTCCCTAAAATATCTATTCGTTCTTATCCAATCTTTGATAAATATCTATTCGTTCTTATCCAATCTTTGATAAATATCTATTCGTTCTTATCCAATCTTTGATAAATATCTATTCGTTCTTATCCAATCTTTGATAAATATCTATTCGTTCTTATCCAATTTCTGATAAATATCTATTCAACCTTATCCGATCCTTGATAAATATCTACTCATCCTTATCTAATCTCTACAAAATATCTTTACAAAATATCTTTACCAAAATATCTTCTCAAAAATATCTATCCATCCTTATCCATCCACCAATGCATCCTTATCCAAACTTTGCAAAATATCTCCATTTCCTTCACTATATATAGGTTATAAGCTAGAAAATGAAAATTTTGCAAAACTCACCCATTTCTTTCCCCAAAACCGCGGCCAAGAGAGGAGAAGATGAGGAAGTTGATCTTCGCGAATTCTTGCCCGTTTGCTTCACCGATCGTTGCTAATCGAAGACCTTGAGGTAGGTAAACTATATCTCTCTTCTGATCGTCGTTTCTGTCGACTTCTCCTAAGTCTTTATGTGTCCAAAGTTTTGAGGTTTTTGGAAAATTGTCCAAATAGCTTGATTTCTTTGTCTAAACATCTTCCCTACGTGCTCAGGAGCACTTCTGTCGGATTAGTTTTTTCGTAATGTCGCCGGAATTCCGCCGGAATCAATTCTACCTCAAATACCCATTTTGGGGCAAAGTCTCAATCTTTTAGCTTAGAACTCTCGACTTGGCTTAGTGCTAGTAGGATTAGTTGTCATAAACGTCGTTGTTGACGTCCCCATCCAATTTGTTTTTCAAAAATCCAGTTTTGAAATTCTGAGTTTAAAATAATGACCAAACTACCCCTATGTCAGTTTTCGATCCGAAAATTTTTCCGAGCTTAGATCCGCCTTAGTTACGACTTATGATAACCTAGGAACCAAGTTTGATCCAAGAAAAATCGACCCTCCCAATTAGGAAAAGTGGCCGAGAGCTATACCAAGGGGGGGAGAAAATTCGACTTTTTCGAAAACTTGTCCTAACGCGTTAGATTGGCGTACCACGGAGTTGTAGTGTTCCGTGTGACCCTAGGACTTATTGTTTGCTGAGTTTCTGACTCATTGTGATTGATTTCTGTGAAATTTCTTTAAGGCTCGTTTGAGGAATTCGGAGGACTTGAGGAGGAAGATCGTGAAGGAAAGTTCAAGGAGCGAGCTGGAAAATCAACAGGTGAGGGCTACTCTCTGAATTACTAGATAATGCTTTAGGTGTCGACGAATTCGACTTGATTTATGTGTTATGCACTTAATTGCTAATTGCCTGAAATGATTTCTGAGGCTTCGGCCGATCTTGTAGAGTACTTGATGCCATGATATTGTGTGCTAAATGATTCACATGTTATGTGCTAAATGGTTAATCTAGGATGTGTCGGAATATGCTGTTTATGTTTATTGATTGAGCTGATTTATTTATGTTACTCCACTTATATCTGTTATGCTTCAGAGTGAGGATAACGGGCACGTCATGCCGATTTTACTTTGGGATTTTGGGAAAGTTTGATGGGACGGACCGAGGTTCGTACCCTATTATTGTTTTATGGATCAAGACCTTCTCTAAGGAAAATGAGTTTGAAAATGATATTGGAAAAACCCCATTTGAATTCATGTAAGAACTTGGGTTGTTCTGTCTAAGGCAAGAAGGGCTTTTAATGAGGCATTGTGCCCGGCCAGCTTACCTGGGAACTTCTCGGGCCATTACTTGGGTGATGATGGACCTTTTGTTTTGAGACCATCTCCAGGGAATCATTGGAATTATGGGATCTTTGAAACTAATAGGATTAGAGACGAAACTTAAACAATTTCATAATGAACCTCCATAATGTATTAAACAAACTCAAAACCCTTAATATAATGATAAAAGACTCAGACGAAAGTTTAGGGCTCGAATATTAGTTTTGAAAAATGAGAAGTGTCGTCGAGTCCAAGTCTTGAGGAAACTTACAAGTTTCCGAGTATGCTTATACTCTTTCGCTCGATGAGCAGTTTAATGTTTGGCTATCTAAAGTTTAGCCGGAGACTATAAGTTTCCAAGTACTTCGGTACCTTTTCGCTCGATGAGCAGTTTATTGATTGGCTATCTAAAGTTTAGCCGGGAACCATGAGTTCCAAAGTACATTCTTCTTCTTTTGATTAATTCATTTTGTCGCAGAATCGACGTTTGCCTTAGGGTAGGCTTTTTAGAGACAATAAGTTAGCTAGAACACGTGACGACGTGTCGAGTGAGGTCGGAGACGTTGTTTGGCTAATCACTTGCATTCATGCACTCATTTTGAGGTTAATACACGGCGGATTACCGGACCTCGGTGGATTCCAAAATGGTCATAAGACCCGGATTTCCATATTTAGGACACTACGGTGGTCCTTAGTAGTAGACGGAATGGCAAACCTACGGGTTCACTGCTGATCTGACTACTTTTGTGTGGTGTAAAAGGCGCCCGAGCGGAATGGTCCCACTTTGGCCGGTGTTAGGGCTGACTCGATGGTGTCCATCCTTCTTCCGGAATGCATTTTGTTACCCAGCATTGCATTTCATGCAACATACATGCTGACTTAGTTGCTGAGTGTGATTGGTACCTGTTTATCCTACTTGAGGCATGCTAATTGTTATTATGATCTTTATATTCATTGTGATATATGCAACCCTAGGATGTTATCCCTAAACGTATAAGCCTGAGAGGCTAAATAATTATTACCCTATATATCTGGTTTTATTATTTATATAATTCTTTGGAGTTGACCCTCGCGTCTTCTGTGTGTGTTTGGGCGGACTACGCCATTGTCAGTTGAGTATGGCGGACTGGTACGAGACGGTCGTCCCTTCGGGGGGGGGACCAGGTTTGAGATGTTGGACCAAGACACCCCGGGCTCATGGGTGGTCGACCCCGCCGGCCACCGAGCTATCTATTCAGGGCGAATAATGGAGGATCGCATTGACCGGATGCCAAGCCTGACGCACGGAGTCTGGAGGCACTACACTATCAGCTTCAACTTGCCACCGGGTGTACACTGCGGACCTGGACTGGGAGTGCCACCACCACCGTCGCCTTCGGACGACGAGTACCCCTCGGAGGAGGTGCCTGTGGGAGGGACTTCTTCAGGCACTAGTTCACCCACTGTCGCGGCTGCTATAGACTTGGGATCGGGTGCAGAACCCGCTCGACCAGCTGTGGAGACCGATGCAGTCATCGACATAGTCGTCTTGGATTTAGATTCAGACGACGATCTTGGGGATGCATAGTTGGGATTAGTGTAGGAGTAGCGTCTTGGCTCTGATGTTCAGTCTTTCGTTTTGGGTAGGGTAGGTCCCCGACCTTTAGCTTTTCTTGTGGTTCTCTTTACGGAAATCACAGAGAGTTGGTTGGACTAGGGGGTCTTGTTTTAGGCCATCTGGGCTGACTTATTCTCATTTTGAGGGTTTGTGTTGCAGACACTTAACCTTTTCTTTTGGATTGTACCTTTTGCCTTCGGGCGTTACTCTATTTTGCTGTCCGTCACTGGAGAGTTACTCGTGACGTGGTTTACTACTTACAGCGGGGGCTGTAACTATTATTGTATATTAGTTTTGTTATCTTCTGTTGTCAAGCTCTATTTCTTTCAGTTTTAATTTTGTATTATCGAGAAAAAAAATATTCACGTTTTTCCGCATTAAGTATTTCTTTTGGTTACGAAAGTGACGCCACCGAAATCGGGGTGTTACAACAGTACATTGTAAACCCAACCCAATTCCTGCCAGACAATCCGTCGGTTTATTTTTTGTTGTATACATATTTTCCCTGTTGATAAAATTATTTATTTAAACATTGAAAACATAATTTATTAGTTAGTAAAATAATTTAAATATTAGTAAAAGTATTTGTGTATTCATTGAAAGAATAATTTTCTATGAAAATTTAATTTAAATTAATTTTGAATAAATAAAGATATAACTAATCTCTATATAATATAAGAAACCATTATTTTTAAAAATATAATTTTTGTTAGCATATGTATTTTCCCCATTGATTCATGAAATTATTTATTTAAACACTAAAAAATACCTTATTTAAATAATTTATTAGTTAACCAAAATAGTTCAAATAGTTTTTGTATGTAGAAAATAAAAAGATGCAGAAAAAAAAGGCAATATAGTTCAAATATTAATCAAATTATTTAGTTTTTTTTTGGGAAAGAATTGAAGAAGCAATTTAGATAACTCCAAATAGTACATGGATGGATACAGTAGCTAAGAAAGACAAAGGATAAAAACCAAGGTTATTCAAACTACAAACAAAAATTACCAATAATACATTTTAAATAACTATATATACACTCTATTAATTATTAAATAATACTTATAATTATATAACACACCAAAAATACATCATTCTAATATATTAACGCACGTAAGAGGTAAACGGTTATTTTCTTCGTGCCAATGTCTATTCCCTAGGCTATAATTCAAAAGGTACAAAAGTTTGGTCCAAAGCTATATATTTTAACAATAAATCCGATGTAAAAAAAAATATTCACATAAAGTCGTACACCAAACTGACAGAAGTGAAGGAACCAAGAGCTGTGCAGCGCATGAAAAAGTCAAAAGAGGGACACGTGTCGCCGCCTGAGCATGAAGATTTATAATCGGTTTAAACGGTCAACCGTCGGTTTTCTGGTTTTTACCGGTTTTCACAATTTTTGTCCGATTTTCTTCTCATCTGATTTATGGCAAGGACCGAATTGGTCGGTGGTTCGGTTCCCGGTCTCACCGGCCGGTCCGGTCCTGTTTTAATATCACTGATAAAAACATAGAAAACAGACTAGAACAATGATAATTAACACTGAAATGCAAAAGCTAAACTAGAAAGCTAGTAAAACTAAAGAAGCGACTGCAGCAAGACTCTCCAACACAGGAAGAAGCAGAACTTGAGCACGAGGAAACACCATTCTCCAGCCTGAACAAGAACCTTCAGCAATGGCAAAACAACAAGCATGCCTCAGTACAAGAAGATGGTCGCAAACCACCCTAAATGGCACCAATAATTGGCCCACGAACAGAACCAAAACATCAACATCCTGCATTCCAAAACAGCTACAACACCTTCCTAGTAAAAAGACCACAGCCGAACCCTACACAACAAAGGCCAGCACCAACCTATAACTGAACAGAATATGAGAGGCTAACA
Source organism: Lotus japonicus (assembly GCF_012489685.1). Taxonomy (NCBI): domain Eukaryota; kingdom Viridiplantae; phylum Streptophyta; class Magnoliopsida; order Fabales; family Fabaceae; genus Lotus; species Lotus japonicus. The sequence continues at coordinate 43,080,623 of NC_080041.1, read as the reverse complement.
CACCACAAACCAGACCAGAAAAGGTAGGAAAAGAGGAAAAACCAGACAGAATTCAAAGCAAGCATTCTGCATCAACCTCACTACAACATATACCAGATTTGGTCCTCCCTATTGCACCTAGTTTTAGTAATTCGCAATGTGATTTGATTCCCTATAAATCTGGTTAACCCCGAGACAATCCACATCAATGCAAAGGAGGTAGATGAGATTTAAATCCTGTATAAGTTTTAACGTTCTACTGACTTTAGAATTAACCTAACCTACCGCAAAGGAAGAGTCACTTTCAATCAAAGTATGCTTCAGTTGGAACTGTTTACAGAAGATTAGAGCGTGAAGAATGGCTTTCACTTCGGCTTCAAAAGCCCATAACAAGCATGTTCCTTTGGAGAAGACACTTATAGTTTGTCTCATCGAGTTTCGCAAGACACCAACAATGCCGCTCTTACCCGGAGTCCCATGCCCGGAACCATCGACATTGAATTTCAACACTCCATCGGGCGGAAGCGACCAACAATTCAGCCTTTGCCTTCTAGGGGAATGGAGATCAAGATTAACAAAGTTCAAGAGAAAATCGTTACCGGAAAAAGGCACTCCTTCCACCAAGCCTTAATCCACCATGCAACCTGAGATAAATGAAGATCCTATACCACCTCTATAACCACATGGGATCTGTTCCTCCAGAAGCAATTCAACATCCAAGAGATAACATTCACACAGGTGTTGAAAAGCAAAGGTGATAAAGGGTCACCTTGCCTAAGTCCTTTTTCAATGGAGAAAAAATCGGTGGGAGGTCTATTTACCAAAATAGCCAAGGTTCCTATAGACAGATATCCATGAATCCAAGAAATCTATCACGAGCCGAACCCCATAATCTGAAGCATATTGAAAAGAAAACTCCAATCAATGTTGTCATAGGCTTTAGAGAAATTCGGTTTCAAGAGTAGTCCCCCACTATCCCTTTTCTTCATCAAGTCCACCACCTCATTGGCACTCATAATCATAGGCAACCACTTCCTCTCTTCCTTTTTGACCTTTTCCAATGCTAACTTAAGTCGCTGATTTTCAGCCAGTGCTTCATTGCGCTCTTGAATTCTAAGGGGCCTTATGTACCTGCAACATCTTTCCTTTCTCTTGCCCTTTAGTTTTCTGCCTTCGGAGATCTGTCCTTGTTTGAGCATTCATGGATGTATCCTTCAATCCAAACACAAAGAACCAATCCAATCCATTACTTACCATATGTTCCTTTGTTCTTCACTGGTGTGACGACACCTTCCACCCTCCAGTCCACGCAACAAGGCACGGTGACATTTTCATATCTGAATGAGGTAGACCACATGACTTTAGAGGCCTTCAGCCCATTTCTTTGTGCTCCGATCTCGTCATTAGTGAGATCAGCAAACTCATTCAATCCAAGTTTGTAAGATTTTCTTGCTTTGTTGGAGGCTTCTATGTAATCCACATTTTTCTTGAAGATATCAAGCCTTCTAAGTCTTTCTTCCTCATCCTTGTAGACTCTACTGTGTTCAGCACACCACCTCTCATGCCTCACCTTGATGGAGGTATCTTGGAATCGAAACATGTCCCCCACTAAGAGTAGCAATATGGCAATCATTGCACATGAAATTTCGTGTGCAGCAATATGACAACAATTGCACATGAAATTTCGTATGCAGTGGTTGTCATATTAAATAGGAATTTGGTGGGCAGTGGTTGTCATATTGCTACTCTTTGAGAGGGCCTTTTTTAATTCCAAGATGTCTCCATCGAGGTGAGGCATGAGAGGTGGTGTGCTGAACACAGTAGAGTCTACAAGGATGAGGAAGAAAAACTTAGAAGTCTTGATATCTTCAAGAAGAAGGTGGTTTACATAGCAGCCTCCAACAAAGCAGGAAAATCTTACAAAATTGGATTGAATGAGTTTGCTGATCTCACAAATGACAAGATCAGAGCACAAAGAAATGGACTGAAAGCCTCCAAAGTCATGAGGTCAACCTCATTCAAATATGAAAATGTCACGGTGCCTTGCTGGGTGGATTGAAGGGAGGAAGGAGTTGTCACAAAAGTGAAGAACTAATGAACAAGTGGTAAGTAATGGAATGGATTGGTTCTTGTGGTTTGGATTGAAGGATACGTCCATGAATCCAAGAAGAACGTGTCTAACTGAGCCGCATAATCTGAAGCATATTGAGAAGAAAACTCCAATCAATGTTGTCAAAGGCTTTATAGAAATCAAGTTTCAGGAGTAAGCCCCCACAATCCCTTCTCTTCATTGATTCCACCACCTCATTGGCACTCATAATCAACGATACCGCCACCTCATCTTTTTTCTTCCTTTTTGACCTTTTCCAATGCTTTCTTAAGTCGCTGATTTTCAGCCAGTGCTACGTTTTGCTCTTGAATTCTAAGGAGCCTTATGTGTCTGGAGCATTTTTCCTTTCTCTTTCCCTTTTGTTTGTCGCTGTCAAAGATTTCTCCTTGTTTCAGCATTCTAATTTGATTCGATTCATAAGACTTACGAATGTTTGATAAGAATGAATCTTGAGATTTCTTTGAAGAAGTGAATATCATTCTCTTGATCTCGCATGTTTGATGGTAAACTTAATCGCAGTCAATTTTTGCTACAATCGATTAGCTGTTGTTCTGATAAGTAAATAAAACTCCTTGTTTTGAGTTTGCGAGATCCTTCTATTTAACCAACAACAGAGAAAGCCGATCAAGCTCAAACAAATATAAAGTAAATGAGCAATTGCAAAAGATAAAACAACTTGCTCTAAAACTTACGTATCCTACAATCCAAACCACAAGAACCAATCCACATGTTCCTTGGTTCTTCACTGGTGTGACGACTCCTTCCCCCCTCCATTCCACGCAGCAAGGCACAGTGACATTTTCATATCTGAATGAGGTTGACCTCATGACTTAGGAGGCCTTCACTCCATTTCTTTGTGCTCTAATCTCGTCATTTGTGAGATCAGCAAACTCATTCAATCCAAATTTGTAGGATTTTCCTGCTTTGTTGGAGGCTTCTATGTAATCCACATTTTTCTTGAAGATATCAAGCCTTCTAAGTCTTTCTTCCTCATCCTTGTAGACTCTACTGTGTTCAGCACACCACCTCTCATGCCTCACCTCGATGGAGGCATCTTGGAATCGAAACATGCCCCCACTAAGAGTAGCAATATGGCAATCATTGCACATGAAATTTCGTGTGCAGCAATATGACAACAATTGCACATGAAATTTCGTGTGCAGTTGTTGTCATATTAAATAGGAATTTGGTGGGCAATGGTTGTCATATTGCTACTCTCTGTGAGGGCCTTTTTTTATTCCAAGATGTCTCCATCGAGGTGAGGCATGAGAGGTGGTGTGCTCAACACGGTAGATTCTACAAGGATGAGCAAGAAAGACTTAGAAGTCTTGATATCGTCAAGGAGAATGTGGTTTACATAGCAGACTCCAGCAAAGTAGGATATTCTTACAGACTTGGATTGAATGAGTTTGCTGATCTCACAAATAACGAGATCTGAGCACGAAGAAATTGACTGAAGGCCTCCAAAGTCATGAGGTCAACCTCATTCAAATATGAAAATGTCTCGGTGCCTTGCTGGGTGGACTGAAGGGAGGAAGGAGTCGTCACACCAGTGAAGAACCAATGAACAAGTGGTAAGTAATGGAATGGATTGGTTCTTGTGGTTTGGATTGAAGGATACTTCCATGAATCCAAGAAGAACGTGTCTAACCGAGCCGCATAATCTGAAGCATATTGAGAAGAAAACTCCAATCAATGTTGTCAAAGGCTTTATAGAAATCAAGTTTCAGGAGTAAGCCCCCACAATCCCTTCTCTTCATCGATTCCACCATCTCATTGGCACTCATAATCAACGATACCACCACCTCATCTTTTTTTCTTCCTTTTTGACCTTTTCAAATGCATTCTTAAGTCGCTGATTTTCAGCCTGTGCTACGTTTTGCTCTTGAATTCTAAGGAGCCTTATGTGTCTGGAGCATTTTTCCTTTCTCTTGCCCTTTTGTTTGTCGCTGTCAAAGATTTCTCCTTGTTTCAGCATTCTAATTTGATTCGATTCATAAGACTTACGAATGTTTGATAAGAATGAATCTTGAGATTACATTGACGAAGTGAATATCATTCTCTTGATCTCGCATGTTTGATGGTAAACTTAATCGCAGTCAATTTTTGCTACAATCGATTAGCTGTTGTTCTGATAAGTAAATAAAACTCCTTGTTTTGAGTTTGCGAGATCCTTCTATTTAACCAACAACAGAGAAAGCCGATCAAGCTCAAACAAATATAAAGTAAATGAGCAATTGCAAAAGATGAAACAACTTGCTCTAAAACTTACGTATCCTACAATCCAAACCACAAGAACCAATCCACATGTTCCTTGGTTCTTCACTGGGGTGACGACTCCTTCCCCCCTCCATTCCACGCAGCAAGGCACAGTGACATTTTCATATCTGAATGAGGTTGACCTCATGACTTTGGAGGCCTTCAGTCCATTTCTTTGTGCTCTAATCTCGTCATTTGTGAGATCAGCAAACTCATTCAATCCAAATTTGTAGGATTTTCCTGCTTTGTTGGAGGCTTCTATGTAATCCACATTCTTCTTGAAGATATCAAGCCTTCCAAGTCTTTCTTCCTCATCCTTGTAGACTCTACTGTGTTCAGCACACCACCTCTCATGCCTCACCTCGATGGAGGCATCTTGGAATCGAAACATGCCCCCACTAAGAGTAGCAATATGGCAATCATTGCACATGAAATTTCGTGTGCAGCAATATGACAACAATTGCACATGAAATTTCGTGTGCAGTTGTTGTCATATTAAATAGGAATTTGTTGGGCAGTGGTTGTCATATTGCTACTCTTTGTGAGGGCCTTTTTTAATTCCAAGATGTCTCCATCGAGGTGAGGCATGAGAGGTGGTGTGCTGAACACAGTAGAGTCTACAAGGATGAGGAAGAAAAACTTAGAAGTCTTGATATCTTCAAGAAGAAGGTGGTTTACATAGCAGCCTCCAACAAAGCTAGAAAATCTTACAAACTTGGATTGAATGAGTTTGCTGATCTCACAAATAACGAGATCTGAGCACGAAGAAATTGACTGAAGGCCTCCAAAGTCATGAGGTCAACCTCATTCAAATATGAAAATGTCTCGGTGCCTTGCTGGGTGGACTGAAGGGAGGAAGGAGTTGTCACACCAGTGAAGAACCAATGAACAAGTGGTAAGTAATGGAATGGATTGGTTCTTGTGGTTTGGATTGAAGGATACGTCCATGAATCCAAGAAGAACGTGTCTAACCGAGCCGCATAATCTGAAGCATATTGAGAAGAAAACTCCAATCAATGTTGTCAAAGGCTTAATAGAAATCAAGTTTCAGGAGTAAGCCCCCACAATCCCTTCTCTTCATCGATTCCACCATCTCATTGGCACTCATAATCAACGATACCACCACCTCATCTTTTTTTCTTCCTTTTTGACCTTTTCCAATGCTTTCTTAAGTCGCTGATTTTCAGCCTGTGCTACGTTTTGCTCTTGAATTCTAAGGAGCCTTATGTGTCTGGAGCATTTTTCCTTTCTCTTGCCCTTTTGTTTGTCGCTGTCAAAGATTTCTCCTTGTTTCAGCATTCTAATTTGATTCGATTCATAAGACTTACGAATGTTTGATAAGAATGAATCTTGAGATTACATTGAAGAAGTGAATATCATTCTCTTGATCTCGCATGTTTGATGGTAAACTTAATCGCAGTCAATTTTTGCTACAATCGATTAGCTGTTGTTCTGATAAGTATATAAAACTCCTTGTTTAGAGTTTGCGAGATCCTTCTATTTAACCAACAACAGAGAAAGCCGATCAAGCTCAAACAAATGTAAAGTAAATGAGCAATTGCAAAAGATAAAACAACTTGCTCTAAAACTTACGTATCCTACAATCCAAACCACAAGAACCAATCCACATGTTCCTTGGTTATTCACTGGTGTGACGACTCCTTCCCCCCTCCATTCCACGCATCAAGGCACAGTGACATTTTCATATCTGAATGACGTAGACCTCATGACTTTAGAGGCCTTCAGTCCATTTCTTTGTGCTCTAATCTCGTCATTTATGAGATCAGCAAACTCATTCAATCCAAATTTGTAAGATTTTCCTGCTTTGTTGGAGGCTTCTATGTAATCCACATTCTTCTTGAAGATATCAAGCCTTCCAAGTCTTTCTTCCTCATCCTTGTAGACTCTACTGTGTTCAGCACACCACCTCTCATGCCTCACCTCGATGGAGGCATCTTGGAATCGAAACATGCCCCCACTAAGAGTAGCAATATGGCAATCATTGCACATGAAATTTCGTGTGCCGCAATATGACAACAATTGCACATGAAATTTCGTGTGCAGTTGTTGTCATATTAAATAGGAATTTGGTGGGCAGTGGTTGTCATATTGCTACTCTTTGAGAGGGCCTTTTTTAATTCCAAGATGTCTCCATCGAGGTGAGGCATGAGAGGTGGTGTGCTGAACACAGTAGAGTCTACAAGGATGAGGAAGAAAAACTTAGAAGTCTTGATATCTTCAAGAAGAAGGTGGTTTACATAGCAGCCTCCAACAAAGCAGGAAAATCTTACAAACTTGGATTGAATGAGTTTGCTGATCTCACAAATAACGAGATCTGAGCACGAAGAAATTGACTGAAGGCCTCCAAAGTCATGAAGTCAACCTCATTCAAATATGAAAATGTCTCGGTGCCTTGCTGGGTGGACTGAAGGGAGGAAGGAGTCGTCACACCAGTGAAGAACCAATGAACAAGTGGTAAGTAATGGAATGGATTGGTTCTTGTGGTTTGGATTGAAGGATACTTCCATGAATCCAAGAAGAACGTGTCTAACCGAGCCGCATAATCTGAAGCATATTGAGAAGAAAACTCCAATCAATGTTGTCAAAGGCTTTATAGAAATCAAGTTTCAGGAGTAAGACCCCACAATCCCTTCTCTTCATCGATTCCACCACCTCATTGGCACTCATAATCAACGATACCACCACCTCATCTTTTTTTCTTCCTTTTTGACCTTTTCCAATGCATTCTTAAGTCGCTGATTTTCAGCCTGTGCTACGTTTTGCTCTTGAATTCTAAGGAGCCTTATGTGTCTGGAGCATTTTTCCTTTCTCTTGCCCTTTTGTTTGTCGCTGTCAAAGATTTCTCCTTGTTTCAGCATTCTAATTTGATTCGATTCATAAGACTTACGAATGTTTGATAAGAATGAATCTTGAGATTACATTGACGAAGTGAATATCATTCTCTTGATCTCGCATGTTTGATGGTAAACTTAATCGCAGTCAATTTTTGCTACAATCGATTAGCTGTTGTTCTGATAAGTAAATAAAACTCCTTGTTTTGAGTTTGCGAGATCCTTCTATTTAACCAACAACAGAGAAAGCCGATCAAGCTCAAACAAATATAAAGTAAATGAGCAATTGCAAAAGATAAAACAACTTGCTCTAAAACTTACGTATCCTACAATCCAAACCACAAGAACCAATCCACATGTTCCTTGGTTCTTCACTGGTGTGACGACTCCTTCCCCCCTCCATTCCACGCAGCAAGGCACAGTGACATTTTCATATCTGAATGAGGTTGACCTCATGACTTTGGAGGCCTTCACTCCATTTCTTTGTGCTCTAATCTCGTCATTTGTGAGATCAGCAAACTCATTCAATCCAAATTTGTAGGATTTTCCTGCTTTGTTGGAGGCTTCTATGTAATCCACATTCTTCTTGAAGATATCAAGCCTTCCAAGTCTTTCTTCCTCATCCTTGTAGACTCTACTGTGTTCAGCACACCACCTCTCATGCCTCACCTCGATGGAGGCATCTTGGAATCGAAACATGCCCCCACTAAGAGTAGCAATATGGCAATCATTGCACATGAAATTTCGTGTGCAGCAATATGACAACAATTGCACATGAAATTTCGTGTGCAGTTGTTGTCATATTAAATAGGAATTTGTTGGGCAGTGGTTGTCATATTGCTACTCTTTGAGAGGGCCTTTTTTAATTCCAAGATGTCTCCATCGAGGTGAGGCATGAGAGGTGGTGTGCTGAACACAGTAGAGTCTACAAGGATGAGGAAGAAAAACTTAGAAGTCTTGATATCTTCAAGAAGAAGGTGGTTTACATAGCAGCCTCCAACAAAGCTGGAAAATCTTACAAACTTGGATTGAATGAGTTTGCTGATCTCACAAATAACGAGATCTGAGCACGAAGAAATTGACTGAAGGCCTCCAAAGTCATGAGGTCAACCTCATTCAAATATGAAAATGTCTCGGTGCCTTGCTGGGTGGACTGAAGGGAGGAAGGAGTTGTCACACCAGTGAAGAACCAATGAACAAGTGGTAAGTAATGGAATGGATTGGTTCTTGTGGTTTGGATTGAAGGATACGTCCATGAATCCAAGAAGAACGTGTCTAACCGAGCCGCATAATCTGAAGCATATTGAGAAGAAAACTCCAATCAATGTTGTCAAAGGCTTTATAGAAATCAAGTTTCAGGAGTAAGCCCCCACAATCCCTTCTCTTCATCGATTCCACCATCTCATTGGCACTCATAATCAACGATACCACCACCTCATCTTTTTTTCTTCCTTTTTGACTTTTTCCAATGCTTTCTTAAGTCGCTGATTTTCAGCCTGTGCTACGTTTTGCTCTTGAATTCTAAGGAGCCTTATGTGTCTGGAGCATTTTTCCTTTCTCTTGCCCTTTTGTTTGTCGCTGTCAAAGATTTCTCCTTGTTTCAGCATTCTAATTTGATTCGATTCATAAGACTTACGAATGTTTGATAAGAATGAATCTTGAGATTACATTGAAGAAGTGAATATCATTCTCTTGATCTCGCATGTTTGATGGTAAACTTAATCGCAGTCAATTTTTGCTACAATCGATTAGCTGTTGTTCTGATAAGTAAATAAAACTCCTTGTTTAGAGTTTGCGAGATCCTTCTATTTAACCAACAACAGAGAAAGCCGATCAAGCTCAAACAAATGTAAAGTAAATGAGCAATTGCAAAAGATAAAACAACTTGCTCTAAAACTTACGTATCCTACAATCCAAACCACAAGAACCAATCCACATGTTCCTTGGTTATTCACTGGTGTGACGACTCCTTCCCCCCTCCATTCCACGCATCAAGGCACAGTGACATTTTCATATCTGAATGAGGTAGACCTCATGACTTTGGAGGCCTTCAGTCCATTTCTTTGTGCTCTAATCTCGTCATTTATGAGATCAGCAAACTCATTCAATCCAAATTTGTAAGATTTTCCTGCTTTGTTGGAGGCTTCTATGTAATCCACATTCTTCTTGAAGATATCAAGCCTTCCAAGTCTTTCTTCCTCATCCTTGTAGACTCTACTGTGTTCAGCACACCACCTCTCATGCCTCACCTCGATGGAGGCATCTTGGAATCGAAACATGCCCCCACTAAGAGTAGCAATATGGCAATCATTGCACATGAAATTTCGTGTGCCGCAATATGACAACAATTGCACATGAAATTTCGTGTGCAGTTGTTGTCATATTAAATAGGAATTTGGTGGGCAGTGGTTGTCATATTGCTACTCTTTGAGAGGGCCTTTTTTAATTCCAAGATGTCTCCATCGAGGTGAGGCATGAGAGGTGGTGTGCTGAACACAGTAGAGTCTACAAGGATGAGGAAGAAAAACTTAGAAGTCTTGATATCTTCAAGAAGAAGGTGGTTTACATAGCAGCCTCCAACAAAGCAGGAAAATCTTACAAACTTGGATTGAATGAGTTTGCTGATCTCACAAATAACGAGATCTGAGCACGAAGAAATTGACTGAAGGCCTCCAAAGTCATGAGGTCAACCTCATTCAAATATGAAAATGTCTCGGTGCCTTGCTGGGTGGACTGAAGGGAGGAAGGAGTTGAAGGTGTGAAAAACGACTAGAAGGGGGGGGGGGTTGAATAGCGTTTTCAATATAAAAACTTTCCCCTTAAGATTTAAAGTAAATCTTTTCGGTTTCTCTAAGATAGATGGTGCAACGGATAAAGATAGAGAGAAGAGAAAAGCACACAAGTATTTTATCCTGGTTCACTTGATAAATCCCTCAAGCTAATCCAGTCCACCCGTTAAGGTGATTTCTTCCTTCTTAGAATGAAGGCAATCCACTAATCAGATAATTGTTACAACTGCACTTGAAACCTACAAGTGACTAACAATACACTGACTTAGCTATCACTAAGATTCACTCTCTTAGTCTTCTCTAGGATCCGATCAACCTTGATCTCCTAAAGGAATCACCACTAAGATTCACTCTCTTAGTCTTCTTAAGGATACTGACCTACCCGGTCCCTTAAGGAAAATCAAACAACTGTTTGAGGTTGGTGTTTACAAAAGTTTGCTTCTAAATAAGCTGAGTGTAAACCAAATAAGAATAGATGAAGAAAGTAGAGGCTTGAATCTTTTCTTGTATTGCAGCTCTTTGTTTTCTCTCGCTCTTGCTTTCTTCTTTTCTTCAGCCTTTTATAGTCTAAGGTGCAAAGGATATTTCTGTTGAGAGAATATGACCGTTGGAGGGCATTTCTGGAACTTCCAGAACCTGCAGTGGCTGAACTTTGGTAGGTAGGCATTTCAGAATAGTACACTGCTCTTGTACTTCTCGATAGAGACATTTGCCTTTAACCATTGACTTCTGATCAGAGTTATGCTTCGTGTTGGAACTTGTGAAGCTTGGTGATCAGAGTCAGAGGGAAGCTTGGATCCTCTGACCTTCGTAACTTCTGCTTCTGGACCTTCAGAGCTTCTGAACCTTCAGAGCCTCTGGTCCCTCAGAGCTTCTGGTCTTCAGATCTTCTGATCCTCAGATCTTCTGATCCTCTGATCTTCTGATCCTCTGATCTTCAGATCCTCTGATCTTCAGATCTTCTGATCTTCAGAGCTTCTGATCCTCTGATCTTCTGATCTTCAGAACTTCTGTTCTTCAGATCTTCTGATCCTCTGATCTTCAGAACTTCTGACGAATATATCTTCTGGTGTCAGAATCAGAACCTGTTTGTCAAAACACTCAAGACAAACATTAGAGTATCATAGTTGTTCATCCACAAATAAATACTTGTTATCATCAAAACATAGAGTTGTACCACATGACCAAATCTTGATCTTACAATCTCCCCCTTTTTGATGATGACAAAACCATGTATTTTGATGAACAACTCTAAACAAATAAACTGAATACACTCAGAGTATAAGGTATCAGAGTTAAAACTTATCCTGATGTGTATAGTTTATCTTGCTCCTTCTGAATCCAAGACTCGTGCTTGATTCTGAGCTAAGCTCCCCCTGAATCTAATACTTAATATCAACGTTAGTAATATCTAGATTCTGAGCTTAATAAAATAGGAGTTGTCAAGATACTATAAGTTCTCCCCCTTTTTGTCATAAGCAAAAAGAATGAAGGTGGAGGGAAAAAAAATAGTAAGAGCATAAGACGAAATACTCCCCCTCAGAAGGAATACCAAGGGATACTTGGCTTCTGATTAGCATATCTTCTGATGAGAGCAGAAGTGTGGTTCTGGTGACATCTCCGTTCTGGACAAAATTTCATCTTTAGATACTTCAGAATGAGAAGCTAGGAGCCTACTCTTCTTCTGATGACGCAAGTCAGAAGTTGTAGTAGCATCTTCTGATGTTGTTGCTTCTAGTTCGTCAAGTTCTGAGTCTTTGTTACTTTCTGAACCGGTCATGCTCATCTCTACAAGCTTTTTCAGCTAGCTTTGACTTGACCAAATCTTACTCTACTGATGCCTCCAAGATCAACTTCACCTTCAGGTTCAAGTTTTGGATCTTGGGACATATGCCTTTCTCCCGTCATGTGTTGCTTGCATCCACTGTCCAGGTTCCATGGTTGGAGTTTCGATGGACCTATTGAAGATATCTGCAACATATATAATCTTATCCCTAGGTACCCACTTTCTGGGTCCTTTCTTGTTAGTTAGCCCAGAAGTTCTGACAACTTTGGGTCTTTCAGCAGGATAATATACAGGAATTTTTGCATGATATTTAGACATGGAGAAAGATCCCTTTTTACGAGGGTTTTTAGCAACTTCAGCAGGTACAGGGTCAGGCAATATGGTACCAGAGGGAACAAAGCATTCATACAAAGATTTAGCTTTAGGCACAGAGGGCTCATTTCTAATTGGTTTAGAATACCCAATGCCACGCATTCCATTTCTGCTCACGCCATAGATCAATGAAGCCATCAAGCTTCTATCTACGCTTTTAGCCAGGAATCTTTGAAAAGATTTTTCATACTTAGATTCATGCTTACTATCAGAGGCATCGCAGGCAATAACTTCTTCTAACTTAGCAATTTGATTCTTAAGCACAGAGTTAGAATTAATCAAAGCATGATTATCATTTTTCAAATCATAAATAATTTTCTCATGTTCAACAGAAGTTTCAGAGGCAGCAGAGAAATTCTTTTTCAACCTTTTATGCTTAGTCAAGAGAGAGTTATATTTATCCATAATTTCAGACAAAGCATCTTTAAGTTCAGAGGTTAAGAAAGAATCAAATACCTCATTTTCATCGTCAGAGTCTGGATCTCCTTCTGATGCTGAGTCAGAGTCAACAGCTTCCTTTGTCTCTGCTCCTTTGTCTTTGACAATAGCTATGAGTCCTTGGACTTCACCATCAGAGTCAACATCCTCTGACTCTGATTCATCAAATGTCACCATCAGACTCTTCTTCGTCTTGAAGTGCTTCTTTGGCCTTTTGTCCTTTGATGAACCTTTGTATTTGCTCTGCCTGTGCTTCCAGATGCAGTTGAGCTTTCTGGATATCAGAGTCAGCTCATCTTCATCAGAATCTTCTGATGCTTCTTGGAGAGCCTTAGCCTTTTCAGATTTGGATTTCAAGGCAATAGACTTCTTCTTGTGATCTTGATGTTCAGCACGCTTTAGTTCATGACACTTCAGTATGCTGATGAGTTCTTCTAAACTCATATGCTCAACATCTCTTGTAAGCTCTATTGAAGTCACTAAAGGCATCCAGCTTTCAGGAAGACTTCTGATGACCCTTATGACATGATCTTTTGTAGTGTAGCTTTTGTTGAGAGGTCTTATTCCAGCTACGAGCAACTGAAGTCTGGAAAACATATCCTCAATGGATTCGTCAGGTTCCATTTGGAAGGATTCATACTGCTTGATTAGAGACAACGCCTTTGTCTCTTTCACTTTCTTGTTTCCTTCATGAGACATCTGCAAGGATTCAAAGATGCCCTTGGCGGAATCACGATCAGTAATTTTCTCATATTCTTCATATGAAATGGCACTTTGCAGAATAGATCTTGATCTGTGATGATCTCTGAATTCCTTCTTTTGATCTTCACTCATCTTCACCCTTGGGATCTTTACACCATGTTCATCAACAGGAGGGGTGTAGCCATCAACAACAAAATCCCAGAGATCAGGATCAAAGCCAAGAAAGAAGCTTTTGATTCTATCTTTCCAGAAATCAAATCTCTGACCATCAAAGATAGGTGGTCTTGCACTGTATTGATATTTGCTTGTAGTAGTGGTGGAATCCATGAGTTTTTCACACTGGCCCGGATCTACTGAACACTGTTAAGTGTGGTAATCAGAACTTGCGCTCTGATACCAAGTGAAGGTGTGAAAAACGACTAGAAGGGGGGGGGGTTGAATAGCGTTTTCAATATAAAAACTTTCCCCTTAAGATTTAAAGTAAATCTTTTCGGTTTCTCTAAGATAGATGGTGCAACGGATAAAGATAGAGAGAAGAGAAAAGCACACAAGTATTTTATCCTGGTTCACTTGATAAATCCCTCAAGCTAATCCAGTCCACCCGTTAAGGTGATTTCTTCCTTCTTAGAATGAAGGCAATCCACTAATCAGATAATTGTTACAACTGCACTTGAAACCTACAAGTGACTAACAATACACTGACTTAGCTATCACTAAGATTCACTCTCTTAGTCTTCTCTAGGATCCGATCAACCTTGATCTCCTAAAGGAATCACCACTAAGATTCACTCTCTTAGTCTTCTTAAGGATACTGACCTACCCGGTCCCTTAAGGAAAATCAAACAACTGTTTGAGGTTGGTGTTTACAAAAGTTTGCTTCTAAATAAGCTGAGTGTAAACCAAATAAGAATAGATGAAGAAAGTAGAGGCTTGAATCTTTTCTTGTATTGCAGCTCTTTGTTTTCTCTCGCTCTTGCTTTCTTCTTTTCTTCAGCCTTTTATAGTCTAAGGTGCAAAGGATATTTCTGTTGAGAGAATATGACCGTTGGAGGGCATTTCTGGAACTTCCAGAACCTGCAGTGGCTGAACTTTGGTAGGTAGGCATTTCAGAATAGTACACTGCTCTTGTACTTCTCGATAGAGACATTTGCCTTTAACCATTGACTTCTGATCAGAGTTATGCTTCGTGTTGGAACTTGTGAAGCTTGGTGATCAGAGTCAGAGGGAAGCTTGGATCCTCTGACCTTCGTAACTTCTGCTTCTGGACCTTCAGAGCTTCTGAACCTTCAGAGCCTCTGGTCCCTCAGAGCTTCTGGTCTTCAGATCTTCTGATCCTCAGATCTTCTGATCCTCTGATCTTCTGATCCTCTGATCTTCAGATCCTCTGATCTTCAGATCTTCTGATCTTCAGAGCTTCTGATCCTCTGATCTTCTGATCTTCAGAACTTCTGTTCTTCAGATCTTCTGATCCTCTGATCTTCAGAACTTCTGACGAATATATCTTCTGGTGTCAGAATCAGAACCTGTTTGTCAAAACACTCAAGACAAACATTAGAGTATCATAGTTGTTCATCCACAAATAAATACTTGTTATCATCAAAACATAGAGTTGTACCACATGACCAAATCTTGATCTTACAATCTCCCCCTTTTTGATGATGACAAAACCATGTATTTTGATGAACAACTCTAAACAAATAAACTGAATACACTCAGAGTATAAGGTATCAGAGTTAAAACTTATCCTGATGTGTATAGTTTATCTTGCTCCTTCTGAATCCAAGACTCGTGCTTGATTCTGAGCTAAGCTCCCCCTGAATCTAATACTTAATATCAACGTTAGTAATATCTAGATTCTGAGCTTAATAAAATAGGAGTTGTCAAGATACTATAAGTTCTCCCCCTTTTTGTCATAAGCAAAAAGAATGAAGGTGGAGGGAAAAAAAATAGTAAGAGCATAAGACGAAATACTCCCCCTCAGAAGGAATACCAAGGGATACTTGGCTTCTGATTAGCATATCTTCTGATGAGAGCAGAAGTGTGGTTCTGGTGACATCTCCGTTCTGGACAAAATTTCATCTTTAGATACTTCAGAATGAGAAGCTAGGAGCCTACTCTTCTTCTGATGACGCAAGTCAGAAGTTGTAGTAGCATCTTCTGATGTTGTTGCTTCTAGTTCGTCAAGTTCTGAGTCTTTGTTACTTTCTGAACCGGTCATGCTCATCTCTACAAGCTTTTTCAGCTAGCTTTGACTTGACCAAATCTTACTCTACTGATGCCTCCAAGATCAACTTCACCTTCAGGTTCAAGTTTTGGATCTTGGGACATATGCCTTTCTCCCGTCATGTGTTGCTTGCATCCACTGTCCAGGTTCCATGGTTGGAGTTTCGATGGACCTATTGAAGATATCTGCAACATATATAATCTTATCCCTAGGTACCCACTTTCTGGGTCCTTTCTTGTTAGTTAGCCCAGAAGTTCTGACAACTTTGGGTCTTTCAGCAGGATAATATACAGGAATTTTTGCATGATATTTAGACATGGAGAAAGATCCCTTTTTACGAGGGTTTTTAGCAACTTCAGCAGGTACAGGGTCAGGCAATATGGTACCAGAGGGAACAAAGCATTCATACAAAGATTTAGCTTTAGGCACAGAGGGCTCATTTCTAATTGGTTTAGAATACCCAATGCCACGCATTCCATTTCTGCTCACGCCATAGATCAATGAAGCCATCAAGCTTCTATCTACGCTTTTAGCCAGGAATCTTTGAAAAGATTTTTCATACTTAGATTCATGCTTACTATCAGAGGCATCGCAGGCAATAACTTCTTCTAACTTAGCAATTTGATTCTTAAGCACAGAGTTAGAATTAATCAAAGCATGATTATCATTTTTCAAATCATAAATAATTTTCTCATGTTCAACAGAAGTTTCAGAGGCAGCAGAGAAATTCTTTTTCAACCTTTTATGCTTAGTCAAGAGAGAGTTATATTTATCCATAATTTCAGACAAAGCATCTTTAAGTTCAGAGGTTAAGAAAGAATCAAATACCTCATTTTCATCGTCAGAGTCTGGATCTCCTTCTGATGCTGAGTCAGAGTCAACAGCTTCCTTTGTCTCTGCTCCTTTGTCTTTGACAATAGCTATGAGTCCTTGGACTTCACCATCAGAGTCAACATCCTCTGACTCTGATTCATCAAATGTCACCATCAGACTCTTCTTCGTCTTGAAGTGCTTCTTTGGCCTTTTGTCCTTTGATGAACCTTTGTATTTGCTCTGCCTGTGCTTCCAGATGCAGTTGAGCTTTCTGGATATCAGAGTCAGCTCATCTTCATCAGAATCTTCTGATGCTTCTTGGAGAGCCTTAGCCTTTTCAGATTTGGATTTCAAGGCAATAGACTTCTTCTTGTGATCTTGATGTTCAGCACGCTTTAGTTCATGACACTTCAGTATGCTGATGAGTTCTTCTAAACTCATATGCTCAACATCTCTTGTAAGCTCTATTGAAGTCACTAAAGGCATCCAGCTTTCAGGAAGACTTCTGATGACCCTTATGACATGATCTTTTGTAGTGTAGCTTTTGTTGAGAGGTCTTATTCCAGCTACGAGCAACTGAAGTCTGGAAAACATATCCTCAATGGATTCGTCAGGTTCCATTTGGAAGGATTCATACTGCTTGATTAGAGACAACGCCTTTGTCTCTTTCACTTTCTTGTTTCCTTCATGAGACATCTGCAAGGATTCAAAGATGCCCTTGGCGGAATCACGATCAGTAATTTTCTCATATTCTTCATATGAAATGGCACTTTGCAGAATAGATCTTGATCTGTGATGATCTCTGAATTCCTTCTTTTGATCTTCACTCATCTTCACCCTTGGGATCTTTACACCATGTTCATCAACAGGAGGGGTGTAGCCATCAACAACAAAATCCCAGAGATCAGGATCAAAGCCAAGAAAGAAGCTTTTGATTCTATCTTTCCAGAAATCAAATCTCTGACCATCAAAGATAGGTGGTCTTGCACTGTATTGATATTTGCTTGTAGTAGTGGTGGAATCCATGAGTTTTTCACACTGGCCCGGATCTACTGAACACTGTTAAGTGTGGTAATCAGAACTTGCGCTCTGATACCAAGTGAAGGTGTGAAAAACGACTAGAAGGGGGGGGGGTTGAATAGCGTTTTCAATATAAAAACTTTCCCCTTAAGATTTAAAGTAAATCTTTTCGGTTTCTCTAAGATAGATGGTGCAACGGATAAAGATAGAGAGAAGAGAAAAGCACACAAGTATTTTATCCTGGTTCACTTGATAAATCCCTCAAGCTAATCCAGTCCACCCGTTAAGGTGATTTCTTCCTTCTTAGAATGAAGGCAATCCACTAATCAGATAATTGTTACAACTGCACTTGAAACCTACAAGTGACTAACAATACACTGACTTAGCTATCACTAAGATTCACTCTCTTAGTCTTCTCTAGGATCCGATCAACCTTGATCTCCTAAAGGAATCACCACTAAGATTCACTCTCTTAGTCTTCTTAAGGATACTGACCTACCCGGTCCCTTAAGGAAAATCAAACAACTGTTTGAGGTTGGTGTTTACAAAAGTTTGCTTCTAAATAAGCTGAGTGTAAACCAAATAAGAATAGATGAAGAAAGTAGAGGCTTGAATCTTTTCTTGTATTGCAGCTCTTTGTTTTCTCTCGCTCTTGCTTTCTTCTTTTCTTCAGCCTTTTATAGTCTAAGGTGCAAAGGATATTTCTGTTGAGAGAATATGACCGTTGGAGGGCATTTCTGGAACTTCCAGAACCTGCAGTGGCTGAACTTTGGTAGGTAGGCATTTCAGAATAGTACACTGCTCTTGTACTTCTCGATAGAGACATTTGCCTTTAACCATTGACTTCTGATCAGAGTTATGCTTCGTGTTGGAACTTGTGAAGCTTGGTGATCAGAGTCAGAGGGAAGCTTGGATCCTCTGACCTTCGTAACTTCTGCTTCTGGACCTTCAGAGCTTCTGAACCTTCAGAGCCTCTGGTCCCTCAGAGCTTCTGGTCTTCAGATCTTCTGATCCTCAGATCTTCTGATCCTCTGATCTTCTGATCCTCTGATCTTCAGATCCTCTGATCTTCAGATCTTCTGATCTTCAGAGCTTCTGATCCTCTGATCTTCTGATCTTCAGAACTTCTGTTCTTCAGATCTTCTGATCCTCTGATCTTCAGAACTTCTGACGAATATATCTTCTGGTGTCAGAATCAGAACCTGTTTGTCAAAACACTCAAGACAAACATTAGAGTATCATAGTTGTTCATCCACAAATAAATACTTGTTATCATCAAAACATAGAGTTGTACCACATGACCAAATCTTGATCTTACAATCTCCCCCTTTTTGATGATGACAAAACCATGTATTTTGATGAACAACTCTAAACAAATAAACTGAATACACTCAGAGTATAAGGTATCAGAGTTAAAACTTATCCTGATGTGTATAGTTTATCTTGCTCCTTCTGAATCCAAGACTCGTGCTTGATTCTGAGCTAAGCTCCCCCTGAATCTAATACTTAATATCAACGTTAGTAATATCTAGATTCTGAGCTTAATAAAATAGGAGTTGTCAAGATACTATAAGTTCTCCCCCTTTTTGTCATAAGCAAAAAGAATGAAGGTGGAGGGAAAAAAAATAGTAAGAGCATAAGACGAAATACTCCCCCTCAGAAGGAATACCAAGGGATACTTGGCTTCTGATTAGCATATCTTCTGATGAGAGCAGAAGTGTGGTTCTGGTGACATCTCCGTTCTGGACAAAATTTCATCTTTAGATACTTCAGAATGAGAAGCTAGGAGCCTACTCTTCTTCTGATGACGCAAGTCAGAAGTTGTAGTAGCATCTTCTGATGTTGTTGCTTCTAGTTCGTCAAGTTCTGAGTCTTTGTTACTTTCTGAACCGGTCATGCTCATCTCTACAAGCTTTTTCAGCTAGCTTTGACTTGACCAAATCTTACTCTACTGATGCCTCCAAGATCAACTTCACCTTCAGGTTCAAGTTTTGGATCTTGGGACATATGCCTTTCTCCCGTCATGTGTTGCTTGCATCCACTGTCCAGGTTCCATGGTTGGAGTTTCGATGGACCTATTGAAGATATCTGCAACATATATAATCTTATCCCTAGGTACCCACTTTCTGGGTCCTTTCTTGTTAGTTAGCCCAGAAGTTCTGACAACTTTGGGTCTTTCAGCAGGATAATATACAGGAATTTTTGCATGATATTTAGACATGGAGAAAGATCCCTTTTTACGAGGGTTTTTAGCAACTTCAGCAGGTACAGGGTCAGGCAATATGGTACCAGAGGGAACAAAGCATTCATACAAAGATTTAGCTTTAGGCACAGAGGGCTCATTTCTAATTGGTTTAGAATACCCAATGCCACGCATTCCATTTCTGCTCACGCCATAGATCAATGAAGCCATCAAGCTTCTATCTACGCTTTTAGCCAGGAATCTTTGAAAAGATTTTTCATACTTAGATTCATGCTTACTATCAGAGGCATCGCAGGCAATAACTTCTTCTAACTTAGCAATTTGATTCTTAAGCACAGAGTTAGAATTAATCAAAGCATGATTATCATTTTTCAAATCATAAATAATTTTCTCATGTTCAACAGAAGTTTCAGAGGCAGCAGAGAAATTCTTTTTCAACCTTTTATGCTTAGTCAAGAGAGAGTTATATTTATCCATAATTTCAGACAAAGCATCTTTAAGTTCAGAGGTTAAGAAAGAATCAAATACCTCATTTTCATCGTCAGAGTCTGGATCTCCTTCTGATGCTGAGTCAGAGTCAACAGCTTCCTTTGTCTCTGCTCCTTTGTCTTTGACAATAGCTATGAGTCCTTGGACTTCACCATCAGAGTCAACATCCTCTGACTCTGATTCATCAAATGTCACCATCAGACTCTTCTTCGTCTTGAAGTGCTTCTTTGGCCTTTTGTCCTTTGATGAACCTTTGTATTTGCTCTGCCTGTGCTTCCAGATGCAGTTGAGCTTTCTGGATATCAGAGTCAGCTCATCTTCATCAGAATCTTCTGATGCTTCTTGGAGAGCCTTAGCCTTTTCAGATTTGGATTTCAAGGCAATAGACTTCTTCTTGTGATCTTGATGTTCAGCACGCTTTAGTTCATGACACTTCAGTATGCTGATGAGTTCTTCTAAACTCATATGCTCAACATCTCTTGTAAGCTCTATTGAAGTCACTAAAGGCATCCAGCTTTCAGGAAGACTTCTGATGACCCTTATGACATGATCTTTTGTAGTGTAGCTTTTGTTGAGAGGTCTTATTCCAGCTACGAGCAACTGAAGTCTGGAAAACATATCCTCAATGGATTCGTCAGGTTCCATTTGGAAGGATTCATACTGCTTGATTAGAGACAACGCCTTTGTCTCTTTCACTTTCTTGTTTCCTTCATGAGACATCTGCAAGGATTCAAAGATGCCCTTGGCGGAATCACGATCAGTAATTTTCTCATATTCTTCATATGAAATGGCACTTTGCAGAATAGATCTTGATCTGTGATGATCTCTGAATTCCTTCTTTTGATCTTCACTCATCTTCACCCTTGGGATCTTTACACCATGTTCATCAACAGGAGGGGTGTAGCCATCAACAACAAAATCCCAGAGATCAGGATCAAAGCCAAGAAAGAAGCTTTTGATTCTATCTTTCCAGAAATCAAATCTCTGACCATCAAAGATAGGTGGTCTTGCACTGTATTGATATTTGCTTGTAGTAGTGGTGGAATCCATGAGTTTTTCACACTGGCCCGGATCTACTGAACACTGTTAAGTGTGGTAATCAGAACTTGCGCTCTGATACCAAGTGAAGGTGTGAAAAACGACTAGAAGGGGGGGGGGGTTGAATAGCGTTTTCAATATAAAAACTTTCCCCTTAAGATTTAAAGTAAATCTTTTCGGTTTCTCTAAGATAGATGGTGCAACGGATAAAGATAGAGAGAAGAGAAAAGCACACAAGTATTTTATCCTGGTTCACTTGATAAATCCCTCAAGCTAATCCAGTCCACCCGTTAAGGTGATTTCTTCCTTCTTAGAATGAAGGCAATCCACTAATCAGATAATTGTTACAACTGCACTTGAAACCTACAAGTGACTAACAATACACTGACTTAGCTATCACTAAGATTCACTCTCTTAGTCTTCTCTAGGATCCGATCAACCTTGATCTCCTAAAGGAATCACCACTAAGATTCACTCTCTTAGTCTTCTTAAGGATACTGACCTACCCGGTCCCTTAAGGAAAATCAAACAACTGTTTGAGGTTGGTGTTTACAAAAGTTTGCTTCTAAATAAGCTGAGTGTAAACCAAATAAGAATAGATGAAGAAAGTAGAGGCTTGAATCTTTTCTTGTATTGCAGCTCTTTGTTTTCTCTCGCTCTTGCTTTCTTCTTTTCTTCAGCCTTTTATAGTCTAAGGTGCAAAGGATATTTCTGTTGAGAGAATATGACCGTTGGAGGGCATTTCTGGAACTTCCAGAACCTGCAGTGGCTGAACTTTGGTAGGTAGGCATTTCAGAATAGTACACTGCTCTTGTACTTCTCGATAGAGACATTTGCCTTTAACCATTGACTTCTGATCAGAGTTATGCTTCGTGTTGGAACTTGTGAAGCTTGGTGATCAGAGTCAGAGGGAAGCTTGGATCCTCTGACCTTCGTAACTTCTGCTTCTGGACCTTCAGAGCTTCTGAACCTTCAGAGCCTCTGGTCCCTCAGAGCTTCTGGTCTTCAGATCTTCTGATCCTCAGATCTTCTGATCCTCTGATCTTCTGATCCTCTGATCTTCAGATCCTCTGATCTTCAGATCTTCTGATCTTCAGAGCTTCTGATCCTCTGATCTTCTGATCTTCAGAACTTCTGTTCTTCAGATCTTCTGATCCTCTGATCTTCAGAACTTCTGACGAATATATCTTCTGGTGTCAGAATCAGAACCTGTTTGTCAAAACACTCAAGACAAACATTAGAGTATCATAGTTGTTCATCCACAAATAAATACTTGTTATCATCAAAACATAGAGTTGTACCACATGACCAAATCTTGATCTTACAGGAGTTGTCACACCAGTGAAGAACCAATGAACAAGTGGTAAGTAATGGAATGGATTGGTTCTTGTGGTTTGGATTGAAGGATACGCCCATGAATCCAAGAAGAACGTGTCTAACCGAGCCGCATAATCTGAAGCATATTGAGAAGAAAACTCCAATCAATGTTGTCAAAGGCTTTATAGAAATCAAGTTTCTGGAGTAAGCCCCCACAATCCCTTCTCTTCATCGATTCCACCACCTCATTGGCACTCATAATCAACGATACCACCACCTCATCTTTTTTTCTTCCTTTTTGACCTTTTCCAATGCTTTCTTAAGTCGCTGATTTTCAGCCTGTGCTACGTTTTGCTCTTGAATTCTAAGGAGCCTTATGTGTCTGGAGCATTTTTCCTTTCTCTTGCCCTTTTGTTTGTCACTGTCAAAGATTTCTCCTTGTTTCAGCATTCTAATTTGATTCGATTCATAAGACTTACGAATGTTTGATAAGAATGAATCTTGAGATTACATTGAAGAAGTGAATATCATTCTCTTGATCTCGCATGTTTGATGGTAAACTTAATCGCAGTCAATTTTTGCTACAATCGATTAGCTGTTGTTCTGATAAGTAAATAAAACTCCTTGTTTAGAGTTTGCGAGATCCTTCTATTTAACCAACAACCGAGAAAGCCGATCAAGCTCAAACAAATGTAAAGTAAATGAGCAATTGCAAAATATAAAACAACTTGCTCTTAAACTTACGTATCCTACAATCCAAACCACAAGAACCAATCCACATGTTCCTTGGTTATTCACTGGTGTGACGACTCCTTCCCCCCTCCATTCCACGCATCAAGGCACAGTGACATTTTCATATCTGAATGAGGTAGACCTCATGACTTTGGAGGCCTTCAGTCCATTTCTTTGTGCTCTAATCTCGTCATTTGTGAGATCAGCAAACTCATTCAATCCAAATTTGTAAGATTTTCCTGCTTTGTTGGAGGCTTCTATGTAATCCACATTCTTCTTGAAGATATCAAGCCTTCCAAGTCTTTCTTCCTCATCCTTGTAGACTCTACTGTGTTCAGCACACCACCTCTCATGCCTCACGTCGATGGAGGCATCTTGGAATCGAAACATGCCCCCACTAAGAGTAGCAATATGGCAATCATTGCACATGAAATTTCGTGTGCCGCAATATGACAACAATTGCACATGAAATTTCGTGTGCAGTTGTTGTCATATTAAATAGGAATTTGGTGTGCAGTGGTTGTCATATTGCTACTCTTTGAGAGGGCCTTTTTTAATTCCAAGATGTCTCCATCGAGGTGAGGCATGAGAGGTGGTGTGCTGAACACAGTAGAGTCTACAAGGATGAGGAAGAAAAACTTAGAAGTCTTGATATCTTCAAGAAGAAGGTGGTTTACATAGCAGCCTCCAACAAAGCAGGAAAATCTTACAAACTTGGATTGAATGAGTTTGCTGATCTCACAAATAACGAGATCTGAGCACGAAGAAATTGACTGAAGGCCTCCAAAGTCATGAGGTCAACCTCATTCAAATATGAAAATGTCTCGGTGCCTTGCTGGGTGGACTGAAGGGAGGAAGGAGTTGTCACACCAGTGAAGAACCAATGAACAAGTGGTAAGTAATGGAATGGATTGGTTCTTGTGGTTTGGATTGAAGGATACGTCCATGAATCCAAGAAGAACGTGTCTAACCGAGCCGCATAATCTGAAGCATATTGAGAAGAAAACTCCAATCAATGTTGTCAAAGGCTTTATAGAAATCAAGTTTCAGGAGTAAGCCCCCACAATCCCTTCTCTTCATCGATTCCACCACCTCATTGGCACTCATAATTAACGATACCACCACCTCATCTTTTTTTCTTCCTTTTTGACCTTTTCCAATGCTTTCTTAAGTCGCTGATTTTCAGCCTGTGCTACGTTTTGCTCTTGAATTCTAAGGAGCCTTATGTGTCTGGAGCATTTTTCCTTTCTCTTGCCCTTTTGTTTGTCGCTGTCAAAGATTTCTCCTTGTTTCAGCATTCTAATTTGATTCGATTCATAAGACTTACGAATGTTTGGTAAGAATGAATCTTGAGATTACATTGAAGAAATGAATATCATTCTCTTGATCTCGCATGTTTGATGGTAAACTTAATCGCAGTCAATTTTTGCTACAATCGATTAGCTGTTGTTCTGATAAGTAAATAAAACTTCTTGTTTTGAGTTTGCGAGATCCTTCTATTTAACCAACAACAGAGAAAGCCGATCAAGCTCAAACAAATGTAAAGTAAATGAGCAATTGCAAAAGATAAAACAACTTGCTCTAAAACTTACGTATCCTACAATCCAAACCACAAGAACCAATCCACATGTTCCTTGGTTCTTCACTGGTGTGACGACTCCTTCCCCCCTCCATTCCACGCAGCAAGGCACAGTGACATTTTCATATCTGAATGAGGTTGACCTCATGACTTTGGAGGCCTTCAGTCCATTTCTTTGTGCTCTAATCTCGTCATTTGTGAGATCAGCAAACTCATTCAATCCAAATTTGTAAGATTTTCCTGCTTTGTTGGAGGCTTCTATGTAATCCACATTCTTCTTGAAGATATCAAGCCTTCCAAGTCTCTCTTCCTCATCCTTGTAGACTCTACTGTGTTCAGCACACCACCTCTCATGCCTCACCTTGATGGAGGCATCTTGGAATCGAAACATGCCCCCACTAAGAGTAGCAATATGGCAATCAGTGCACATGAAATTTCGTGTGCAGCAATATGACAACAATTGCACATGAAATTTCGTGTGCAGTTGTTGTCATATTAAAAAGGAATTTGGTGGGCACTGGTTGTCATATTGCTACTCTTTGAGAGGGCCTTTTTTAATTCCAAGATGTCTCTATCGAGGTGAGGCATGAGAGGTGGTGTGCTGAACACAGTAGAGTCTACAAGGATGAGGAAGAAAAACTTAGAAGTCATGATATCTTCAAGAAGAAGGTGGTTTACATAGCAGCCTCCAACAAAGCAGGAAAATCATACAAACTTGGATTGAATGAGTTTGCTGATCTCACAAATGACGAGATCAGAGCACGAAGAAATTGAATGAAGGCCTCCAAAGTCATGAGGTCAACCTCATTCAAATATGAAAATGTCTCGGTGCCTTGTTGGGTGGACTGAAGGGAGGAAGGAGTTGTCACACCAGTGAAGAACCAATGAACAAGTGGTAAGTAATGGAATGGATTGGTTCTTGTGGTTTGGATTGAAGGATACGTCCATGAATCCAAGAAGAACGTGTCTAACCGAGCCGCATAATCTGAAGCATATTGAGAAGAAAACTCCAATCAATGTTGTTAAAGGCTTTATAGAAATCAAGTTTCAGGAGTAAGCCCCCACAATCCCTTCTCTTCATCGATTCCACCACCTCATTGGCACTCATAATCATCGAGACCACCACCTCATCTTTTTTTCTTCCTTTTTGACCTTTTCCACTGCTATCTTAAGTCGCTGATTTACAGCCTGTGCTACGTTTTGCTCTTGAATTCTAAGGAGCCTTATGTGTCTGGAGCATTTTTACTTTCTCTTGCCCTTTTGTTTGTCGCTGTCAAAGATTTCTCCTTGTTTCAGCATTCTAATTTGATTCGATTCATAAGACTTACGAATGTTTGATAAAAATGAATCTTGAGATTTCATTGAAGAAGTGAATATCATTCTCTTGATCTCGCATGTTTGATGGTAAACTTAATCGCAGTCAATTTTTGATACAATCTATTAGCTGTTGTTCTGATAAGTAAATAAAACTCCTTGTTTTGAGTTTGCGAGATCCTTCTATTTAACCAACAACAGAGAAAGCCGATCAAGCTCAAACAAATGTAAAGTAAATGAGCAATTGCAAAAGATAAAACAACTTGCTCTAAAACTTACGTATCCTACAATCCAAACCACAAGAACCAATCCACATGTTCCTTGGTTCTTCACTGGTGTGACGACTCCTTCCCCCATCCATTCCACGCAGCAAGGCACAGTGACATTTTCATATCTGAATGAGGTAGACCTCATGACTTTGGAGGCCTACAGTCCATTTCTTTGTGCTCTAATCTCGTCATTTGTGAGATCAGTAAACTCATTCAATCCAAATTTGTAGGATTTTCGTGCTTTGTTGGAGGCTTCTATGTAATCCACATTCTTCTTGAAGATATCAAGCCTTCCAAGTCTTTCTTCCTCATCCTTGTAGACTCTACTGTGTTCAGCACACCACCTCTCATGCCTCACCTCGATGGAGGCATCTTGGAATCGAAACATGCCCCCACTAAGAGTAGCAATATGGCAATCATTGCACATGAAATTTCATGTGCAGCAATATGACAACAATTGCACATGAAATTTCGTGTGCAGTTGTTGTCATATTAAATAGGAATTTGGTGGGCAATGGTTGTCATATTGCTACTCTCTATGAGGGCCTTTTTTTATTCCAAGATGTCTCCATCGAGGTGAGGCATGAGAGGTGGTGTGCTCAACACGGTAGATTCTACAAGGATGAGCAAGAAAGACTTAGAAGTCTTGATATCTTCAAGAAGAATGTGGTTTACATAGCAGCCTCCAGCAAAGTAGGATATTCTTACATACTTGGATTGAATGAGTTTGCATATCTCACAAATAACGAGATCTGAGCACGAAGAAATTGACTTAAGGCGTCCAACGTCATGAGGTCAACCTCATTCAAATATGAAAATGTCTCGGTGCCTTGCTGGGTGGACTGAAGGGAGGAAGGAGTTGTCACACCAGTGAAGAACCAATGAACAAGTGGTAAGTAATGGAATGGATTGGTTCTTGTGGTTTGGATTGAAGGATACGTCCATGAATCCAAGAAGAACGTGTCTAACCGAGCCGCATAATCTGAAGCATATTGAGAAGAAAACTCCAATCAATGTTGTCAAAGTCTTTATAGAAATCAAGTTTCAGGAGTAAGCCCCCACAATCCCTTCTCTTCATCGATTCCACCACCTCATTGGCACTCATAATCAACGATACCGCCACCTCATCTTTTTTCTTCCTTTTTGACCTGTTCCAATGCTTTCTTAAGTCGCTGATTTTCAACCTGTGCTACGTTTTGCTCTTGAATTCTAAGGAGCCTTATGTGTCTGGAGCATTTTTCCTTTCTCTTGCCCTTTTGTTTATCGCTGTCAAAGATTTCTCCTTGTTTCAGCATTCTAATTTGATTCGATTCATAAGACTTACGAATGTTTGATAAGAATGAATCTTGAGATTTCATTGAAGAAGTGAATATCATTCTCTTGATCTCGCATGTTTGATGGTAAGCTTAATCGCAATCAATTTTTGCTACAATCGATTAGCTGTTGTTCTGATAAGTAAATAAAACTCCTTGTTTTGAGTTTGCGAGATCCTTCTATTTAACCAACAACAGAGAAAGTCGATCAAGCTCAAACAAATGTAAAGTAAATGAGCAATTGCAAAAGATAAAACAACTTGCTCTAAAACTTACGTATCCTACAATCCAAACCACAAGAACCAATCCACATGTTCCTTGGTTCTTCACTGGTGTGACGACTCCTTCCCCCCTCCATTCCACGCAGCAGGGCACAGTGACATTTTCATATCTGAATGAGGTTGACCTCATGACTTTGGAGGCCTTCAGTCCATTTCTTTGTGCTCTAATCTCGTCATTTGTGAGATCAGGAAACTCATTCAATCCAAATTTGTAAGATTTTGGTGCTTTGTTCGAGGCTTCTATGTAATCCACATTCTTCTTGAAGATATCAAGCCTTCTAAGTCTTTCTTCCTCATCCTTGTAGACTCTACTGTGTTCAGCACACCACCTCTCATGCCTCACCTCGATGGAGGCATCTTGGAATCGAAACATTCCCCCACTAAGAGTAGCAATATGGCAATCATTGCACATGAAATTTCGTGTACAGCAATATGACAACAATTGCACACGAGACGAAATTTCGTGTGCAGTGGTTGTCATATTAAATAGGAATTTGGTGGGCAGTGGTTGTCATATTGCTACTCTCTGTGAGGAATTTTTTTTATTCCAAGATGTCTGCATCGAGGTGAGGCATGAGAGGTGGTGTGCTCAACACGGTAGATTCTACAAGGATGAGCAAGAAAGACTTAGAAGTCTTGATATCTTCAAGAAGAATGTGGTTTACATAGCAGCCTCCAGCAAAGTTGGACATTCTTACAGACTTGGATTGAATGAGTTTGCTGATCTCACAAATAACGAGATCTGAGCACGAAGAAATTGAATGAAGGCCTCCAAAGTCATGAGGTCAACCTCATTCAAATATCAAAATGTCACGGTGCCTTGCTGGGTGGACTGAAGGGAGGAAGGAGTTGTCACACCAGTGAAGAACCAATGAACAAGTGGTAAGTAATGGAATGGATTGGTTCTTGTGGTTTGGATTGAAGGATACGTCCATGAATCCAAGAAGAACGTGTCTAACCGAGCCGCATAATCTGAAGCATATTGAGAAGAAAACTCCAATCCATGTTGTCAAAGGCTTTATAGAAATCAAGTTTCAGGAGTAAGCCCCCACAATCCCTTCTCTTCATCGATTCCACCACCTCATTGGCACTCATAATCAACGATACCGCCACCTCATCTTTTTTTCTTCCTTTTTGACCTTTTCCAATGCTTTCTTAAGTCGCTGATTTTCAGCCTGTGCTACGTTTTGCTCTTGAATTCTAAGGAGCCTTATGTGTCTGGAGCATTTTTCCTTTCTCTTGCCCTTTTGTTTGTCGCAGTCAAAGATTTCTCCTTGTTTCAGCATTCTAATTTGATTCTATTCATAAGACTTACGAATGTTTGATAAGAATGAATCTTGAGATTTCATTGAAGAAGTAAATATCATTCTCTTGATCTCGCATGTTTGATGGTAAACTTAATCGCAGTCAATTTTTTCTACAATCGATTAGCTGTTGTTCTGATAAGTAAATAAAACTCCTTGTTTTGAGTTTGCGAGATCCTTCTATTTAACCAACAACAGAGAAAGCCGATCAAGCTCAAACAAATGTAAAGTAAATGAGCAATTGCAAAAGATAAAACAACTTGCTGTAAAACTTACGTATCCTACAATCCAAACCACAAGAACCAATCCACATGTTCCTTGGTTCTTCACTGGTGTGACGACTCCTTCCCCCCTCCATTCCACGCAGCAAGGCACAGTGACATTTTCATATCTGAATGAGGTTGACCTCATGACTTTGGAGGCCTTCAGTCCATTTCTTTGTGCTCTAATCTCGTCATTTGTGAGATCAGCAAACTCATTCAATCCAAATTCGATAGATTTTCGTGCTTTGTTGGAGGCTTCTATGTAATCCACATTCTTCTTGGAGATATCAAGCCTTCTAAGTCTTTCTTCCTCATCCTTGTAGACTCTACTGTGTTCAGCACACCACCTCTCATGCCTCACCTCGATGGAGGCATCTTGGAATCGAAACATGCCCCCACTAAGAGTAGCAATATGGCAATCATTGCACATGAAATTTCGTGTGCAACAATATGACAACAATTGCACATGAAATTTCGTGTGCAGTGGTGTTCATATTAAATAGGAATTTGGTGGGCAGTGGTTGTCATATTGCTACTCTCTGTGAGGAATTTTTTTTATTCCAAGATGTCTCCATCGAGGTGAGGCATGAGAGGTGGTGTGCCCAACACGGTAGATTCTACAAGGATGAGCAAGAAAGACTTAGAAGTCTTGATATCTTCAAGAAAAATGTGGTTAACATAGCAGCCTCCAGCAAAGTTGGACATTCTTACAGACTTGGATTGAATGAGTTTGCTGATCTCACAAATAACGAGATCTGAGCACGAAGAAATTGAATGAAGGCCTCCAAAGTCATGAGGTCAACCTCATTCAAATATCAAAATATCACGGTGCCTTGCTGGGTGGACTGAAGGGAGGAAGGAGTTGTCACACCAGTGAAGAACCAAGAAACAAGTGGTATGTAATGGAATGGATTGGTTCTTGTGGTTTGGATTGAAGGATACGTCCATGAATCCAAGAAGAACGTGTCTAACCGAGCCGCATAATCTGAAGCATATTTAGAAGAAAACTCCAATCCATGTTGTCAAAGGCTTTAGAGAAATCAAGTTTCAGGAGTAAGCCCCCGCAATCCCTTCTCTTCATCGATTCCACCACCTCATTGGCACTCATAATCAACGATACCGCCACCTCATCTTTTTTTCTTCCTTTTTGACCTTTTCCAATGCTTTCTTAAGTCGCTGATTTTCAGCCTGTGCTACGTTTTGCTCTTGAATTCTAAGGAGCCTTATGTGTCTGGAGCATTTTTCCTTTCTCTTGCCCTTTTGTTTGTCGCTGTCAAAGATTTCTCCTTGTTTCAGCATTCTAATTTGATTCTATTCATAAGACTTACGAATGTTTGATAAGAATGAATCTTGAGATTTCATTGAAGAAGTAAATATCATTCTCTTGATCTCGTATGTTTGATGGTAAACTTAATCGCAGTCAATTTTTTCTACAATCGATTAGCTGTTGTTCTGATAAGTAAATAAAACTCCTTGTTTTGAGTTTGCGAGATCCTTCTATTTAACCAACAACAGAGAAAGCCGATCAAGCTCAAACAAATGTAAAGTAAATGAGCAATTGCAAAAGATAAAACAACTTGCTCTAAAACTTACGTATCCTACAATCCAAACCACAAGAACCAATCCACATGTTCCTTGGTTCTTCACTGGTGTGACGACTCCTTCCCCCCTCCATTCCACGCAGCAAGGCACAGTGACATTTTCATATCTGAATGAGGTTGACCTCATGACTTTGGAGGCCTTCAGTCCATTTCTTTGTGCTCTAATCTCGTCATTTGTGATCAGCAAACTCATTTAATCCAAATTCGTTAGATTTTCGTGCTTTGTTGGAGGCTTCTATGTAATCCACATTCTTCTTGGAGATATCAAGCCTTCTAAGTCTTTCTTCCTCATCCTTGTAGTCTCTACTGTGTTCAGCACACCACCTCTCATGCCTCACCTCGATGGAGGCATCTTGGAATCGAAACATGCCCCCACTAAGAGTAGCAATATGGCAATCATTGCACATGAAATTTCGTGTGCAACAATATGACAACAATTGGACATGAAATTTCGTGTGCAGTGGTGTTCATATTAAATAGGAATTTGGTGGGCAGTGGTTGTCATATTGCTACTCTCTGTGAGGAATTTTTTTTATTCCAAGATGTCTCCATCGAGGTGAGGCATGAGAGGTGGTGTGCTCAACACGGTAGATTCTACAAGGATGAGCAAGAAAGACTTAGAAGTCTTGATATCTTCAAGAAAAATGTGGTTTACATAGCAGCCTCCAGCAAAGTTGGACATTCTTACAGACTTGGATTGAATGAGTTTGCTGATCTCACAAATAACGAGATCTGAGCACGAAGAAATTGAATGAAGGCCTCCAAAGTCATGAGGTCAACCTCATTCAAATATCAAAATGTCACGGTGCCTTGCTGGGTGGACTGAAGGGAGGAAGGAGTTGTCACACCAGTGAAGAACCAAGGAACAAGTGGTATGTAATGGAATGGATTGGTTCTTGTGGTTTGGATTGAAGGATACGTCCATGAATCCAAGAAGTACGTGTCTAACCGAGCCGCATAATCTGAAGCATATTGAGAAGAAAACTCCAACCAATGTTGCCAAAGGCTTTAGAGAAATCAAGTTTCAGGAGTGCCCCAATAGTCCCTTCTCTTCATCGATTCCACCACCTCATTGGCACTCATAATCAACGATACCACCACCTCATATTTTTTTCTTCCTTTTTGACCTTTTCGAGTGCTTTCTTAAGTCGCTGATTTTCAGTCTGTGCTACGTTTTGCTCTTGAATTCTAAGGAGCCTTATGTGTCTGGAGCATTTTTCCTTTCTCTTGCCCTTTTTGTTTGCCGCCGTTAAAGATTTCTCCTTGTTTCAGCATTCTAATTTGATTGATTCATAAGACTTACGAATGTTTGATAAGAATGAATCTCGAGATTTCATTGAAAAAAGTGAATTTCATTCTCTTGATCTCGCATG
The DNA here is from genome assembly GCF_012489685.1 of Lotus japonicus. Taxonomy (NCBI): domain Eukaryota; kingdom Viridiplantae; phylum Streptophyta; class Magnoliopsida; order Fabales; family Fabaceae; genus Lotus; species Lotus japonicus. The sequence goes on along the minus strand of NC_080041.1, from coordinate 43,048,203 downwards.
TTTGATAGTAAACTTAATCGTAGTCATTTTTTGCTATAATCGATTAGCTGTTGTTCAGGTAAGTAAATAAAACTCCTTGTTTTGAGTTTGCGAGATCCTTCTATTGAACCAACAACAGAGAAAGTCGATCAAGCTCATAAAAATGTAAAGTAAATGAGCAATTGCGAAAGATAAAACAACTTGTTCTAAAAGTGACGTATCCTACAATCCAAACCACAAGAACCAATCTATATGTTCCTTGGTTCTTCACTGGTGTGACGGCTCCTTCCTCCCTCCAATCCACGCAGCAAGGCACAGTGACATTTTCATATCTGAATGAGGTTGACCTCATGACTTTGGAGGCCTTCAGTCCATTTCTTTGTGCTCTAATCTCGTCATTTGTGAGATCAGCAAACTCATTCAATCCAAATTTGTAAGATTTTCGTGCTTTGTTGGAGGCTTCTATGTAATCCACATTCTTCTTGAAGATATCGAGCCTTCTAAGTCTTTCTTCCTTATCCTTGTAGACTCTACTGTGTTCAGCACACCACCTCTCATGCCTCACCTCGATGGAGGCATCTTGGAATCGAAACATGCCCCCACTAAGAGTAGCAATATGCCAATCATTGCACATGAAATTTCGTGTGCAACAATATGACAACAATTGCACATGAAATTTCGTGTGCAGTGGTTGTCATATCACTGGTGGCAAACCATGAAATTTCATTGTTGGCTTCCATGATTCCTATGGCGCCTCTCCACTAGTACTCAGCATCACCCAGCAGCAGATAAGTAGCCATGCCAACCTTGGCACCTTCAGCAGTTTGAAAAACACCGAATATCTTCTCAATCTCCTGGATCCAGAGATCCACTTTGTCAGGGTCAGTACCACCCGAGAACTTTGGTGGATCTTGTCTCCTGAAATCATTTAATCCCTTATTCTGATCCAGAGTTATTTCCCTCTGACGCTGATGCTGATCACGTGCTTCCTCAGCCGCACGTCTCAGAGCATTTTCATTTGCCTGTGCACTCACAACTTGGGCCATAGTGGCCATCATCTCCGCTAGTTGGTTAGTGTTCACCATATTCTGTTAAGTCAAACAAACAGTTAGTACTCATCATAATATAGCATCTAACATAACTATACAATATGATTAAGCAATAACTTCAATCAATTCTAAGCGAAAAATCGCTTGGCAGACAATAAATTTTTTACTCTTTGCAGAGTCACACAACCTAGCACAGAAGACCTATTCCCCAAAGACTCCCGAAAGACTCGACTAAGCTCTGATACCACAAATGTAACACCCCGATTTCGGTGGCGTCACTTTAGTAACCAAAAGAAAAATAAAAGCGGAAAAACGTGAATATTTTTTTTCGATCGATAAATGTTTTAAATAAATTAAGACTTGCCGATTTAATGAAATATTGACAAAATATAAACATGACTAATATACAATATATATATATACACTCCCCACAGCATCAACATACTACGTCACGAGTAACCTCCAGTGACGGAAAAGTAGTGCCTGACGGCAAATATGTACAGCACAAAATATAAGGTCAGTATCATAATATACAGTCCTCCAACAAGAAAGTAGGTCAGCTCAAAACAGTCCGAAGACCTCCTAATCCGACCAACTCCCTGTGACTCCCGTCAAGAGAACCACACAAAAAGCTATAGGTCGGGGACCTACCCTGCCCCAAAATGAGAAAAACTGAAGATCAGAGCCACGACGCTACTCCTACCCTAATCCCGACTAGAGGAGTACTACGCCCCACTCCCAACTACGCGTCACCATGATCGTCGTCTGAATCTGAATCCAAGACGATCACATCGATGACGACATCGGTCCTCGCAGCGGGTCCCACGGGTACTGTACCCGAACCCAAGACAGCAGCAGCCGCGACGGTGGGTGAGCTGGACTCAGATGAAGCTCCTACTACAGGCAACTCCTTTGAAGGGTCCTCCTCGTCCTCAGATGAAGGTGGCGGTACCACAACTCCAGAGCCACAGTGCACGCCCGGAGGTAGGTTGAAGCTAACCGTGTGGCGTCTCAAGACTCCTTGCGTCAGGTTCCCCATTCGGTCCACGTGGTCCTCCATAATCTGCCCCGTGTAAATGGCTCGGTGACCTGCGGGGTCGACCACCCAAGAGCCCGGGGTGTCTGTATCAAGCAACTCAAATCTGGTCCCCCCCGTAGGGACGACCATCTCGAACCAGTCGGACATCGACATCATCTGACAAAAAGGGCATACATAGCCCCCCATACACAGGTAGCACGCGCAAGGGTCAACTCAAAGAATTACATAATAGTACATCCAATAGGTAAAGTTTAAATAGTAGCCACATAGGCTTAATTATGAATCACAACATTATAAATTGTTTATCCTGCCAAATAAATAAATAACAGTTGCAAGCAATTAACATGTCTCAAACAAAGATAACAAGTAGCAAACACATCCAGCAACTAAATCAGCATGAATGGTGCATGAAATGCATATGCAAAGGAACAAGATGCATTCCGGAGGGATGGGCACCAACGAGTCAGCCCTAACACCAGCCACGGTGGGACCATTTCTGCTCGGGTGTCTCTTATACCAAACAAAGTGTAGTCAGATCAGCAGTAAACCCGCAGGCCTGCCATTTCCGTCTGCTACCAAGAATCACCGTAGTGTTCTTACATGGAAATCCGGGTCTTATGACCATTTTTGGAATCCAACGAGGTCCGGCATCCCACCGTGTATTAACCTCAATGAGTGCATGAATGCAAGTGGTTAGCCAAACAACGTCTCCGACCTCACTCGTCACGTCGTCACGTGTTCTAGCTAACTAATTGTCTCTAAAAAGAACACCCTAAGGTAAATGTCGATTCTGCGACAAAAGACAATAATTATAAAAGTAACTCATGATGATTTTCTCGAATCATCCGACTCATCTCCATCCGATGGTCAAAAACTGCTCAGCGAGAAAAAAGTACCAATGTACTTGGAAACTACCCGTTTCCCGGCTTATCATTCAGATAGCCCAACAACAAAATCAGCTCATCGAGCGAAAGAGTATCAAATACCCGAAAACATATTAATTCCTCAACTTATCCTTTAGATAGTCCAAACAACAAATCAGCTCATCGAGCGAAAGAGTATTAACATACTCGGAAACTCATTAGTTTCCCCAGAACTTGGACTCGGCGACACTTCTCATTTTCCAAAAAGTAATATTCATGTCTTAAGCTCTTAATTGAATTTGTAATCATTAATTAAAGGTTTTGAGGTTGTTTAATGTCTTATGAATTTTCCTCGTAAAATAATTTCCATTTAGGTTTATCTCAAGTCTTATAAGTTTCAAAAGATCCCATGATCCCAAATTATTCCCAGAGAAGGTCTTGATCCATCAAAACAATATCAAGGGTCCGAACCTCGGTCCGTCCCGTCAACTTCCTCAAAAACTCACAATAAAGCCTGGCATAACAGCCCGTTATCCTCACTCTGCCGAATAACAGATATATGTGTACTCGCATATTCAAAACAGTACAATCCAACAATCATGGAACATATATCAACACATTGAGGAATAACCATTTAGCACTTAGCATATAGGGCAAATATCACACATCCTAGATTAACCAGGTAGCATATAGCATGTGATTCAACCTCAACAGCAATCAAGCAATAAAAGATTATCAATTGTCAGCCGTAGCCTCAGAAAACGTTTTTCCCAATCAAACACAATCAAGTGCATAAACAATAAATCAAGTCGAAATCGTCGACACCTAATTCATTATCTAGTATTCAGTGAGAAACCCTCACCGGTTGGTTTTCCAGCTTGCTCCTCCAAGCTTCCTTCACAATCTCCCTCTTGAACTTCACAAAGTTCTTCAAATGAACCTTATGACAAATTCACAGAAATCAAGCACAAAGAGTCAGAAACTCAGCAAACAATACGCACTAGGGTTACACTAAACATTACAAACTCCCAAGTACGACAATCTAACGCGTTAAGACAAGTTTTCGAAAAAACGAAATCCCCCCCCCCCCTTGATGGAGCTCTCGGCCACTTTTCATAAATAGGGGGTCGATTTTTCTTCGATCAAACTTGGTTCCTAGGTTACCATTAGTCGTAACTAAGACGGTTCTAAGCTCAGAAAAATTTTCGGATCAAAAACTGTCGCAGGGGTATTTTGGTCATTATTTTCAGCTCAGAATTTCAAAACTGGATTTTCGAAAAACAAATTGGATGGGGACGTCAACAACGACGTATATGACGACTAATCCTACTAGCACGAAGCTAAGTTGTTAATTTTTAACGTAAAGAACGGAACTTTGCCCAGAAATGGGTTTTTCCAACAGAAATTGATCCCGGCGGCATTTCGGCGACATTCGGCAAAATGTAATCCGCTAAACACGCTCAGGAGCATGCACGGAATAAGTTTAGACACTGAAATCAGCTTATTTGGACAGTTTTACAAAAAGCTCAAAACTTTGAGCACAGAAAGACATAGAAGAAGTCGACAGAAACGACGATCAGAAGTTAGATATGGTAATCCTACCTCGAGGTCTTCGATTTGCAACGATCGGTGCAGCAAACGGGCAAGAAACGGCGAAAATCAGAATCCTCTCTTTCTCTCTTGGAGCTCGCGGGTTTGGGGAAGAAAATGGGTGGGGGTTTTGAAAATTTTTCATTTTCCCGCTATTTATAGTTTTTGGAAAATTTGGAAAAATGACAATTTCGCGATTCCGATTTTTCCTGCGTATTCCTCGGAGAATTCTAAGATAGGTTCTGGCGACAGAATTCCATAACTCAAAACAGGTTTCTTGAAATTTAATCAAACGATCAAAAGTCGGTGTAAATCGGTTTACCCGAAAAACTACTTTTTGCAGTTGATGTCGGATGAGAAAACTTCGTTCTGAAGAAAGATTAGAAATAACGATAGAAATAGGCGACCGCGGGTGTAATCTTCATTTGAAGCTCCGAATAGAAAAAGTCTTCATCGTCCGTAGATTTTAGGGTTTCTAAACTATCAGGGTTTCGGTTTCGGCAAACTTCCGAGTATTGGAATTTGGCGTTCGTACATTCCAGGGTTTCGTATCGAAACGCTTGTTATGGAAAGGAATAAGAGAAAGTCTTATATTCCTCTTGAAGATTTTCGGAATTTATTCCCATAGTGTTCCAAGGGTGGAATTATTCCTTTCCTAAGGTTCTAGTCCTATGTTTAAGCGAGTACGAATCGTGTTATAACTTTTATCGACTTTGATACAATCCTTAGCTTTTTCCTGAACTTTCCCCTTCACTAATTGATTCCATTCAATAAACGCTAGTTCAGATTTTCCTTCACGTTACATCAAATTAATCGTGAAAGAAATTTTATTCGATTTATTCCAAACTTAAAACTTTGGGTCTCACAGCAGGCAATAACTTCTTCTAACTTAGCAATTTGATTCTTAAGCACAGAGTTAGAATTTACTAAAGCATGGTTATCATTTTTCAAATCAGAAATGATTTTCTCATGTTCAGAAGGAGTCTTAGAAGCAGCAGATAAGTCCTTTTTCAACTTTTTATGCTTAGACAATAAAGAGTTATACTTATCCATGATATCAGACGAAGCATGTTTCAGTTCAGTGGTTGAGAAAGAAGCGAATACCTCATTTTCATCGTCTGAGTTAGGATCTCCTTCTGATTCTGAGTCAGAGTCAACAGCATCCTTTGACTCTGCTCCTTTGTCTTTGACAGTGGCCATGAGTCCTTGGACTTCACCATCAGAGTCAACATCCTCTGACTCTGATTCGTCAAAAGTCACCATCAGACTTTTCTTGGTCTTGAAGTGCTTCTTTGGCCTCTTGTCCTTCTTCAACTTTGGACAGTCACTTTTGTAGTGCCCTGATTCTTTGCACTCAAAGCATGTGACTTCCTTAATTGAGGACTTCTTCTGACATGAGGATTCAGACTTTCCTTTGGCCTTTCCAGAGCCTCTGTACTTGCTTTGCTTGTGCTTCCAGATGCGGTTGAGTCTTTTAGAGATCAGAGTCAGCTCATCTTCATCAGAATCTTCTGATGCTTCTTCTGCTTCGGCTTGGAGAGCTTTTGACTTCTCAGCTTTAGCCTTCTCAGATTTGGATTTCAAGGCTATTGACTTCTTCCTCAGATCTTGCATCTCTGAGCGCTTCAGCTCATGGCACTTCAGTATGCTAATGAGTTCTTCTAAAATCATACGCTCAACATCTCTCGTAAGCTCTATTGAAGTCACCAAGGGCATCCAGCTTTCAGGAATACTTCTGATGACCCTTATGACATGATCTTTTGTTGTGTAGCTCTTGTTGAGAGGTCGTATTCCAGCTACAAGCAACTGAAATCTGGAAAACATTTCTTCAATGGATTCGTTTGGCTCCATGATGAAGGATTCATACTTTTGGATCAAGGACAATGCCTTTGATTCTTTGACTTTCTTGTTTCCTTCATGAGACATCTTCAGGGATTCAAAGATGCCCTTAGCATACTCATGATCTGTAATCTTCTGGTACTCTTCATAAGAGATAGCACTTAGAAGAATTGCTCTAGCTTTGTGATGTTGTGAGTAAAGCTTCTTTTGATCTGCAGTCATCTCTGACCTTGGGATCTTCTTGCATTCTTCATCAACTGGACGCTCATAGCCATCCACAATAATATCCCAGAGATCTGCATCGAAACCCAGAAAGAAACTTTCAAGTCTATCTTTCCAATATTCGAACCTTTGACCGTCGAACATGGGAGGCTTTGCATTGTAACCATATTTTTGCGTTTCACTGGTGGTAGCCATTGTTTTTCACACCGGCTCGGATCACTGAACACTGTTAGGTGTGGTAATCAGAACTTGCGCTCTGATACCAATTGAAGGTATGAAAAAAGGTAGAAATGGGGGGTTTGAATAACGTTTTCAGAATAAAACTTCCACCTTGAAGATTTTAACAAATCTTTCGAGAACAAAGTGCTTAAGATAAGAGATAGAAAAGCACACAAGGATTTTATCCTGGTTCACTTGATGAATCACTCAAGCTAGTCCAGTCCACCCGTTAAGGTGATTTCTTCCTTCTTAGAATGAAGGCAATCCACTAATCAGGTAAATGTTACAACTGCACTTGAAACCTACAAGTGACTAACAATACACTGACTTTTGGGCAGCAGCTTGATTTTGCACAGGAACATATTCCACAACTGTAACAAAGAACAAATAACTAATAAAAAATGGATTCCATCATTAAAAAGGAATGTAAATTGTTTCATGATTTGAGTGTTCAATTAAATTTCAATGACTTCTGGTTCCTATACGTATACTGTACACAACAAGTCTCTTTGTGAATATCAAACTAAACATCCAACAAGCCAATTCCTTCCCAGAGCATTTGGATCGAGTTCAATTTAATATGTTGACACTTCTTTTAGTACTTGGCAAGAAGCCATTCCAACCAACAAGAAGTCGTAAGAGAGGGAAAATATCAATTCTTGATGAAGGTATGAAAAACACTAGAAAGGGGAGGTTTGAATAGGGTTTTACGTTTAAAAACTTTCCCTTAAGATTTTTGCAAATCTTCTCGGTTGCAAGAACAGAAAGTGCAAGAGATAAAGAGATGAGAAAAGCAGAAAAGTGTTTTATCCTGGTTCACTTGATAAATCCCTCAAGCTAATCTAGTCCACCTGTTAAGGTGATTTCTTCCTTCGTAGAATGAAGGTAATCCACTATTCAAAGAATGTTACAACTGCACTAGCACACCTTGCTCAGTGACTAACAAATCTAAGAACTAGCAACACTAAGACAAACAAGTCTTAGTCTTCTCAAGAAATCTGACCTGACTAGTCTCTCAAGGAGCTACAAACAAAGAGATGAGAAAAGCAGAAAAGTGTTTTATCCTGGTTCACTTGATAAATCCCTCAAGCTAATCCAGTCCACCTGTTAAGGTGATTTCTTCCTTCGTAGAATGAAGGTAATTCACTATTCAAAGAATGTTACAACTGCACTAGCACACCTTGCTCAGTGACTAACAAATCTAAGAACTAGCAACACTAAGACAAACAAGTCTTAGTCTTCTCAAGAAATCTGACCTGACTAGTCTCTCAAGGAACTACAAACAGATTGTAGAAGATTTAGGTTTACAATGAGTTGCTTCTAAATAAGTAGGAGTATACACAATAAGAATAATGAAGAAATATTGCTAAGGTATTTTGCTTGAAGGTTTTCACTTGTATTCCTCAATAGTTTCTTAGCCAAGTTCTTCTCTCTTCAGCCTATTTATACTCCAAGGTGAGATGATGTATACGTTGAATGAATCTATCCGTTGGAGGGCTATTATGGAAATTCCAGAACCTGCTATGGCTGAACCTCGTAGGTAAGGCGGTCAGAATAGTACAATGCTTTTGTACTATTGACAATGACATTGCCTTAGCCTAGTTGACTTCTGATCTTGGCGACGCTTCATGTTGGAACTTGTGAAGCAATTGATCAGAGTCAGAAGGAAGCTTGAATCCTATGACCTTCTGAACTTCTGCTTCTGGACCGTTCACTCTGAACATCTGGTCTTCAGAATTGGAAGTACTTTGGTCTTGAGAGCCAGCTTACTCTTGGACTTCAGAATCTTCAAGTCTCAGCTTCTGGACCGTTCACTCAGAACTTCTGGTCTTCAGAACTTCATCACTTGAATCTTCAGAGCCCACATCAGAGCTTTAATCTTCAGAATATCTGAAGCGTTTACTACCGTTCAGAAGAACGTAGTGATTGCAGAAGCGTTTCATTGGTTACTCTTTGGTCTTTAACTTCTGATGTATATATCTTTGGGTCAGAGTCAGAACCTGTTTGTCACACACTTAAAAGACAAACGTTAGAGTACCCTAATTGTTCATACACAAATATAAACTTGCTATCATCAAAACATAGAGTTGTACCGCATGACCAAATCTTGGTCTTACATCTGGTGCACCTTTTCTATTCAGGTTTTAATTTCACAAAAAAGAAAGGGGAAAAAAACAGAAAAGGCAGCACCTTCTTTCGGCCTTGTCCCTGAACTACTAGGTTTGTCGTCAGCTCTTTCTGGGGGCAATTGGGATTTGGGATTTACGTCCAACATATCTGCTTCCTGATTAGTGTTTTGTTCGGTACAAGTTGGCCTCATCTCAGCTTTACCAACCACAGCAATGGGCTTACCACCTCTAGAGTTATATTCTGCAAAACCTGCAAGAGGTCAACTTCTTTGCCAACTCTATAAAAACTACTCATGCATTATGAACCGCACAATCCTTTTCAGGTTTCAAGGTCTATTATCAGTATCACAAATAAGGTATCAAAATCTGCTCAAACATTTCATTAAAAAATCAAGACTCAAGTAAATTAGACTGACTTCCCTTGAGAGTTATGAAATCTAAAAAATAGCCATTAGTTTTGGGTATTAGTTATTACACAGATCTTCCTTGGAGGTTTATTGCAATGGATGGAAATTGGCAAACACTGATCTACCTGAGAGATGCAGCAAGTCACTTTGTTAATATCAAATCAAACATTCAACCAGCCAATTCCTTAACAGGGCATTTGTATGCGGGGATTGAATAAGTTCCGTTTATTATGTTGACACTCCTTTACACTTGGCAACCAGATGCCATTCCAATCAGCAAAAAGTGATAAGAGCAGCTCAAGATTACCATATCATACATACAAAAAAACGCAAAAAATGATCAAAAAATGCAGCACCAACCACAGCAATAGGGTTACCACTTCTAGAGTTATAACCTGCAAATAATCCTTTCAGGTTTGAAAGTCTATTACAAAGAATCAAAAATAGGGGTACCCGTATTTGTTCAAAGATTGCAATATAACCGAAATTCGAGACTCAAGCAAATTACATTGACTTCCCTTGAGGCTTATCAAACCTACAAAATCCCCCATTATATTTTGGTATTAGTTATTATATTACAATGATCTTCGTTGATGGTTTATTTAATGGATGGAAATTGGTAAGGAGAGAATCTCTATGTTTGGACCTTATTTCTCTGGAGAAAATTGCCCGGATATAATTTAACAGGAGTTACATATATCACAAAATCCAACAAGGAGAAAAATGACGATTTGTTCCTGTAAGTTTCCCAAATTTTAGAGGTTAAGTAATTTACTCCATCAGTGCAAATGAACTGACTAAGCATATTATATGAATCGCGTTTTAGGAATTTACTCTTATACCTCTCAGGAAAGATCAATTGAGGAAAGATGACAAGAAGAATTGTCAAACATGAAGGGAAGACAAAGCCGAAGAAGTCAAGCCAGTCAAAGTGCAAGCAAGGACAAAGCAGCAAAGGCAGACGACGCAAAGAAAGGAATTATCTACAAGGATCGTCTGAGCACCAACAAAGGAGAGATTGGTCAAAGCTCGAGATGCAAGGCAAAAGGAGAAATGCTAAAGACTGGAAGATGAGTCAAAGCATCAAGGCATCTAGAGTCTGCAAGGCTAGACGAGAAGAATGACATCCTCCAGATCCTCTGATCAGAAGAAGAAGGATGTTCAGAGCTGCAGCGCAACATGACGAGCAAAGGAAAGCTATGTCTGGAAGACCATCTATCTTAAGGTAGCTTGCTTGAAGAAGAATAAGAAGATGAAGAAGAAGAGATCAAGAGACATGAAGAGACATGTCATCTAAAGGATCGTCTCCACAAAAAGAATCTTGAGAAGCATCTGTGCAAGCTCAATCAAAGCCTCAAGGCTCATCTACGGAAGAAGATCAGAGAGCTTCAAGAGCAAACTATGCAAGTCAAGGCAACGAATTGTCTGAGAAGACTAAATGCAACGTCCGCAGTTCAACATTTATCTCAAGACTGATTACAGAACGCAGTGTCTAGAGAGAAGAGTGCCATATTCAAATGGAAATATCTCTGACACCCTTCATAAGAAAGTCAAGTGCTAGGAAATCACGTGATACTCTACAAAGCACGTTGACCAAGGAAACCAGAGTCATTTTCTACATCAAAGTTTCCTTTTCCTATCTCATCAAAGAAATGGAGAAAAGCTTATTGTCTACGCCTATGAAGCACGGACACGGATACGGATACGGATACGATACGGACACGGATACGGCGATACGGCTAAAATCAAAAGAGTAGGATACGGGGATACGACATATATATATATATATATATATATATATAAAACACTCAAAAAATATATAGAGTATGTCATGTAACATATTATCAAAAGTAGGATATAGGATACATTAACTTAGTTTTTTTTTCTAATAGAATAAGTGTCTTTTTTTTTTTTAAATATTGGAACATATGGCCACACTTTTTATAATAAATATATTAACTAAATATTATAGTTATTTTTTTCAAAAACTAAACAAGTTTAAAATATTTACCTAGTGTTTTTTTGTTTACCCAAATTGAAAATGTTTTAAAAGAAACAACCCACTTTAAAAAACACAGCCTATTTGGGCCCCAACTCTTTTTTAGGAATAGCCCAAATACCAAACCCTAATTATGTATCCTTTCTTTTACTTCTGGCCTCTGCCACTGTTCATCATCAGCAGCAGCCGTCAACTACCAGGTGCCTTTTTCTCCCTCTCCCACTTTCTTCTTTCTCCTTCCCCTGCTCCGCCCTGACAAGACGCGTATCCGCCGCCCCCCGCCGTGTCCGAAACGTCGCGCTATCCGTATCCGTGCGTCCCGCCGTATCAGGCTTTTTTCCGGCGTGTCCGACACGTATCGCACGCGTATCGTACGCGTATCCGTGTCCGACGCGTGTCGACACGGGGATACGCATGGGTTGAGCGGTATCCGTGCTTCAGAGGTCTACGCCTATTCTCATTGACTCAATTCAAGGCAAACTAGACAATCCATTTCTAAAGGCAAATGAAGAAATTGGTCAGAGCTGAAAGCATCATCTGAGAAAAAATACGGTAAGCAGAACGTCAGAGACAGTTAAGCCATCTTCATCTGAAGACTGCTGCACTAGGAAGGAAGACATGAGTAAAAATCCTAGAGCGACTAAGCCAAAGCAGAAACGCACTCATCGTCTAAAGAACTGAAGGAAGATCGTCTGAAGCAGAATGAAGACAATAGAAGGAGAAGATCGTCCAAAAAGTCAAAGTTCCTCTCCAGCAAACTACCAAGTCAAATCAAACAAACTTTCCCTTGAAGATGAAGCCGAAGGAAGCCTTGTGCAGAAGATTCAAATTAAAGATCTAATATTTGACACAATGCAATGTCACTATCATATTTCTGTATCTCTAAACCAACGGATAGAAATGGAGACTTATGCTACCTGCTACATGACAGATCACACCTTTACGACATAGAGTCTTCATCAAATAGTAGCAAGCTCTGATGATAGTACATCAGTGTTGTTTGATCCAACATCTAGAAGCTCTGTGAACTCCACACTCCAACGAGCCGCAATGGCTACCTTTCACTCACAGAAGATTCAGAAGTATAAAGAGGTAGCACTTCTGCTCAAATGGATTGAGCTTTATGCTCAAATCACTTAAGCATGAAAAGAAGCCTTAGTGCTCAACCTCAGACATCGATGATGCGCCTCATGATCATATCATTCATCATTCTTTAGAGTTAAATTCTTTTCTGTCTCTATATGTAATCGAACATAAAGCCTAAGCTTAAAGTTGAAAATATCCTAAATGATTTATGTTCAAGGACTTAATTGATCTATTATCTCTCTAACAAGAAGAGATTTTAGAGTAGAAGTAAACAATCTTGAGAAAGTTTTTTTGGGAGAAGTCATGTCTAATACTTGTAATGGAGGAGTCATTTCCAATACGCAATGCCTGGAGAGGTAGTGAAATAATACTTGGAGGAGTCCTGGATAATACTCATTATGAGGAGTCCTTATAAACTCAATGCCTAAAGAGGCAGTGAAATAATACTTGGAGGAGTCCTGGATAATACTCATTAGGAGGAGTCCTTATAAACTCAATATGCCTCAAGAGACAGTGAAATAATACTTGGAGGAGTCCTAGATAATACTCATTAAGAGGAGTCCTTATAAACTCAATGCCTGAAGAGGCAATGAAATAATACTTGGAGAAGTCATGGCTAATACTTGTAAGGAGCAGTCCTTGATACTTGCATAGTGAAATACCTGTGTTGCAGGGGGCTGGATGTAGCCCTATCGTTCTGGGGGTGAACCAGTATAAATTATTTTGTGAGTATCGTCTTCTTTCCTTCTCTCTTACTTCCGCTGCACCAAATGATATCAACCACCAGAAACATCTCTCAATCGTTTGGAAATCCAAAATTTTGGGACGGCACAATTCAAACCCCCTTTTTTATGCTACTCAGATTTTAACTTCAGTTGTAGTCTGTGTTCTTTCTACATCATGACAGCCTATGAGTCAACTCGACTGAACGAGTTTGCGTAGATTCTCGAGTCTGACAACCTTGGTGGCGGAAGTTATTAACTGGTGTAGGTTAGCCGAATTTGCCTCTATAAATAGAGGAAGGGTCATTTGTAAGCGACACAGAACTCGTCAATCAATCAAAACTACAAATTTCTTGTATTTATATTATCCTTTTCATTTTAATGCCTTTACGTTTCAGCCTTTAAATTTCATCTACATTATTCCAGGAATTTACCTTTCAAGCACTTTATTTATTCTGATTTATGCCCTTTATTTACAGTCGATTTAAGCCTTTCTTTATTATCCATTTACGTCTAGCTTTAGTTAATAGTCATCTTGTCGATACAAATTCTTCACTACCGATCTCTATGAGATTTGAGTGTCTTATGAACCTGCATTGAGAAACAGAGCCCCTTCCTCGAGTAATCGCTTGATTAAGAAATCGCTACATTAGTTTCCCAACCAGCCGAAACGACTACCTAGTCCGAAAAAACTATTTATGAACCAAAAATGTAAGAAATTAAGTACATATAATAAAAATAGCTTTGGAGTTTAAATATAAATTTTGAATTGGCTGGGGTTATTTATAGAAGTACACAAAACTTAAGGACAGAAATTTAAAATGCATAATTTTATAAAAAAGTACACACACTCGATCATATTTTCATCGAAACATGTGCCAAGAAATAAATTAAATTCCCTATCTTGGTTCCATTATTGAGACAGTTACTTCATTGGCTGAAGAGGATGTCTTCGAATCAGAAGTAGATTTTTCCTTAATTGAAACTTTCTCTATGAAGAAGATAGGCTCTTTTGGTTGTGGTAATGCATTTTCACTATTCAACATTATAAGCACAAATGCCATAGTTGGTCTATCATCTGGTTGATGTTGCACACATAAAAGTCCAATATGAATGCATCGTAAGGTTTCCGAAAGAACGCACGAGTCTTCCAAAAAAGTATCAATCAATTCCATTGGTGTTCCATCTTTCCACAGCATCCATGCCTACAGTAATCCACGAAAATAATTAATAATAATCTCTACATATTGAAATTGAAGTTTTTTTTTTTTTTTACTTACGTGCCCAACAAGATTGCAGCTATGGCTTGAATAGGAAAGTCCTTTATTTTTCTTCCCGCTTAAAATCTCTAATAATAAAATTCCAAAGCTATATACATCAGACTTAATGGAGAATATCCCATCAATTGCATATTCAGGCGCCATGTAACCACTGAAAGAAAAAAATGATTTAATTTGAGATGTTACTCATGTACAAGTACATGCAATATACTTTTAATATATGCCTAAAGATACTTACTATGTTCCAACTACTCTGCTTGTGCTGCCTTCAATTTGGTCACCTCCACACATGCGAGCCAAGCCAAAATCAGAATTTTTTGGATTCATGTTATCATCTAATAAAACATTACTTGCTTTCAAATCTCTATGTATAACTCTAAATCTGGAGTCCTGGTGAAGGTAAAGGAGCCTTCGTGCAATTCCGCTTATAATATTAAACCGCCTAGACCAGTCCAAAAGTTTACTTTGAGAAGAATCTGAAAATGGTGCATTAATTAATGTTACCTTTATTAATCATTAAGTAACAGAATAAATGAAATTTTAGAAAGTTAATTGCAAGTTTTTCATAAAGTCACTGACCGAATAAAAAGAAATCTAAACTTTTATTGGGCATATATTCATATATGAGTAATTTCTCTTGTCCTTCAATGCAACAGCCAAGGACCTTGACAAGGTTCCGGTGTTGAAATTTAGAACAAAATATAACCTCGTTCTTGAATTCTATCATTCCTTGTGTCGAACTATGTGAAAGCCTTTTGACAGCAATGTCCTGTCCATCTGGTAGTGTACCCTTAAAAAATTTCATGTTAAAAAAAATGTCAAACTTTGATGTTGTTATTAGAGTGAATTATAGTAACTGTTGAAATGATACTTCACCATATTCTTGTTTAAAATATACACTTTATTCCATCACAATATCCTTAGATGAAGAATAGTAGAGACATAATTAGTGACAGATTTTGCAAATGGATGATTTTTGTCACTAATTTAAATCTGTCTATTTTAACGACATAATTGTTTTCATCTCCAAAATGTATCTCTAATACATGAAAAATTTAACAAGTATTTTTAAATTATCGGCAAATTTTGAGATGAAAATATGAATCATCGTTAAAATAAACAAATTTATATTACTGTCAACTTTTGCGACGATAAAGGTCACTTTATAAAATATGTCACTAATTATATCTGTTATTTCAATTTTGTGACGGATTCTGATACTCAGTCACAAAGTTGAAAATGTGTGGGGTAGAGTGCATATTTTAGGTAAAAATGAGGTGAAGTATCATTTTAACGAACCTTAATGAGAGCACGATTGATGAAAGTACGATTTTGTGTATGTTACCTTGTTACTAACGATGAAATAATATGTAGCATATTGCATATACTTACCTTATATACAGGGCCAAAACCACCTTCACCGAGCTTCTTGTCTTTTGAGAAATTATCAGTGGCAATCGTTACTGTATAAAAATCAAATAAAGGTAGTTCCAAATCTTCTTGTTCGTCTTCATTTTTCTTTATCACTTTCATCTTGATGATCCCAGTTTCCTCTAACAAACAATATTATAGTAATATTATCTATTTTTTAATTTAAAAGCAAATGCGAATGCATCTAATATATTTAACAAATATTTCTCAACAAGGGAAAAAAATCACTTTTGCAAAAGAAACAATCTTGCCATTCAATTTAAAAGAAAATATGTTATTTTTGTTCGCTGGTAGCTACTAGCTTTAGCTGCAACAAATAAAAATTTAGTCTTTAAGGATTATGTAACGAGAAAAATGGCACGTGAAGAGCATGTTGCGACTATTGCTGAATCATCAATGGAAAAGGGGATGCATAAAAAACTTCACAAATTAGAGGAACTAGCATTTAGCCCGCTGACCCGTGCGATGCACGGGAAATTTTAATTTGAATCAATTACTAATTATTATCATTGAGTATAGATGAGCATTGATATATATGGAATAATATAATGATGTATTTACTGATTGTTATTATTTTCTATTGATGTTTTTTGCATATTATCTTCAGTGTGGATATTAATTGGATAGTTTTTTCCAACATCAATTGTGGTTCACGTTGTGTGTTGTTTGGCACAATCCTGCATTCCACATCACATTGTATAATATCTTCTTAATATTTTTATCGTTTAAAATCAATATTGAACATTGAAGGTGATTAATGTGATGCTGGGAGATACTCATTAACACGCATAAAAGGAAGGAAGGACTTTTTAACATCATAAGACTCAATCTTTTAATGTAATTAATATGGTGTAGGGACGTGATTCATGCTCTTAGGAATAATCATTGAGAGTCAACTCACTTTAGAGGAGGCAAATTTATAAACCAAAGACATAAACAAATTTCCAAGAGACTTGTAGCATAACAATGACATAACCAATTTTACCTCATTAGCATAAAAGGATATCAATGACATCAAAACCTTGTATTTGCAAACAAAGTCCTTGGTAAAAATGAAACTGGTTAACTAACATTAAAAGAAATTAGTAATGTTCTAAATTCAATTAAAAGTTTGAACTTATCTTTTTATTGAAATAACTTCAGTATCTTAAATCTTACTATAAAAATACTGCAATGCATAACCTCTCTTTAATCTATTATTTGGTTAGAGGATAATTTAATCTATTTATTATTTATATTTAAATTAATTAATTTTAAATTAAAGTATTATTCTGTTAGCATCTTTTGGATGGTGTTAATGGGGTGGGGTGGAGTGTAGATTTTTGAAAAGAATAGAGCTAAGTGTAATTATGGGATTAGTATTGGGGTGGAGTGTAGATTTTGGATAAGAATGGAGCTAAGTGTTATTCTCACAAACCTTAAGAGGGATGGGTGTATTTTACTAAAAATAATTGCTAACATGGGGAAAAATAGTCAGTTTGATGTAAACAAAATTTACGTTGACAATGTACTAAATATTTGATCTAATTTAAATTAAGACTATCTAAATGATACTGAGAAAGGTGTAATTTAAATTAATACTAACTAAAATAAAGCAGCCTATTTTATAGTAAAATAATCAAACTTAAATATCAAACTTCATTTGAACAAAAAAAAATTAAGCACCTTATTGTCAATTTCATTGAACTTAATTTTTTGAGATGGGAATCAAGGAAAAAAATGAGCTATTGAGCTTTGTTAACAGTAACACAAAATAGACTTCAACCTAAGGTAAAAATGGAAAACTTTATTAAATCTGAGTCACTAAAATGAAAGGTGGTAAGTATAGATATCTGAAGAGCATAAAATGAAAAAGTCAAAAGGGAGTGATATACTTTTTTAAGACTGTAAAGTAGAAAAGATTAATATATGTTTACAGGCTTAGTGAAAGATAAAATAAAAGCTGCTCTATTAGTATAGTTGTAGAAATGTAATACTACTATTTCTCACCTTGGAGTTCATGGGAAGAACAAATGTTTACAATCTTCAGGGGCAACAAAATGCCATATTAATGTAATTACAAAATATAGATAGAAAACATTATTATCCATAACTTTTAAGTAAGGGAACCACTGAATCTACTATTTTCCACCTTTCAGATAACCAAATAACTTGTACTACAAAGTTAGACCAGCACAAGTGTGTGGATAACATATAATTGGGTGCCAAGATCATACGAATAATATTTTAATGGCATAAATTAGTGACAGTGAATGAAAGCATAAGAAGATTAGCAAACTATAATAATATGGTCTTCATTAGATAGATTTGAGGAGAATTCCAACATAGTGCAACAACAAACAATACTACAGGGACTCTTAGTCTAAGTGATACACATGTTAAAGCACAAAAGTAACATGGTCCAATCTAAGAACATGATATTGGAAATCCACATTATAGACTAATAAGAGTCCTAGTAAATTAAACAACATGATATGATAATACTAAACACATAAAGGAGAAATTTCAAATTCTTCTTCCACTTCTGTAAGATCAATTATCTCAGTAGCTTTAGGCTTTTGTTTAGTATCAGGAGCAGTGATCTTCTCTTCAGTAGTATTAATTGCAGAAATAGCACAACCTTCAGTATTCTTCAGCACAACTCCAGCAGCAGTTTTTTTGGCACATTGTTTAACAGTTTTAGAACCTGATATTCCAGATTCATCACTGAGACCATACTTGGCATTGATCCATTTTTGCAAAAAAGCATCAATAGCATCAAGATCATCATCCATTTCAGAAACTAATGAATCAAATTCAGCTTCAAGTTTCCTCTTCAAAGAGCGGGCAACAGTGGTAGAACTCTCACCAGCAATTACATATGAATTCTTAGGCACATTACACTTCACAACAGCATCAGCCACATCTTTGAGATTTCCAACATGTTTTTCTTGGACTTCTGTATTCTCATGAACATCCTCTAACTATGTAAATGGAGGAGCAAATTTGGCCTAATGAATAACAGGCTTAGAATTAGTAAAAAATAAAGACCATTTCAGCAATAGATTTTTGACTTCAAATAACAATAACAATGTACTTAAAATTGAGTTAGAAAACTATCTTGTTGCAGATCAATAAAGGATTAAACTGTACCTTCATTGGGGTCTTGTACACTGTCTTGTTTCACATTATCTCAGAATCATCGCAAATCCTTAAAACCTCAAAATTTCTTCACAATTGTATGTCAAACCAAAACCAGCATGAATCTGAAACAATAACTTCTTGCCTACCACTTTATCTTCAAGTTCAACAGGATACTCAGTAGATAGGTGGCGCTTTTAGAAAAAAATTATAAGTTCATGTGAGAAATTCATAGATATCATGGCAATGAAAATCTAAACTTATATGAGATAAAATGAAGAAATCAAATCCATTCAATCACCTTTGAATTCTTCAGCTCTTGACATGGTATATTAATAAGTTCCATTCCCTCACGATCCTTGAGTAAAAACACAGTACTATAAACCCCATCAAAAACTTCAACCTTGAAAGAGTACCTTCTGAAATTGAGATTCATAAGTTAGTACAGATTAAGAGTAACAAAATTAAAAACACACTGTATTGACAGGTATGGACCTCTTTGGTTGAGAGAAGTTCAGAGATGGTTTTCTTCGGATGCAAGTCAAACATCTCAGTATGAAGATCCATCTTCTTATCAACATTTGAGATATACTCAACAGGTAACTTTGAGTAAACACCATCAAATATGTTCAACATTAATTCAATACATATAAAAAATGGAAATACATAAATCTCTCATAATGATATGTAACAGGCCAAGTTGACTACTGTTTTACTGATACATGCCTAAAATAAAATTAAACAATACCTATCAGCAAGGACAGAAGCTTCTTTGAACTGGTGATTGATCATCATCTTAGTCACATGAGGAACAACATGTATAAGAATGGCACCTACACATGGTTTCTTAAGCATGAGCATATGGCTTGGAAGGTTCAGCAGTAGGAGCCATCTCCTACTTCCTAATAACTCTTGCTCTGATATGTTCAGACATTGGAGTTGGAGAAATTGGGGATTTGAAGAAATCAAACAGAACCAACAATCAGTGAAATCAGTGGAAATACAGGGGATAGAGGTGATTTTGAAAAATAAGGAAGGAGGAAATGTGTTGAATGGAAGTTCACAGCAAGGGGTATTTATAGCATAAATTCGAAACTGCACTGACAGGACCACACCCCTATCAAGGGTAGGTAATCAGACTACAAAAATTGTAAGCAAATTTTGAATGAAAAAGCAACATTAGAAGATCAGAGAACCCTTGCTGTGAAAGGGTGCAGTAGTACAAAAATTAAATGAGATTTGAACAGATACTGACCATTTGATCACAGAAGCAACATTAGAAGATGCATTCAACCCAAAAACTTCGGCCACTGAGGAAAAGAATGACGAATGAACAGCTTCCGGCGGCGGAAATAAAGGAGTCATCAGATCAATCGGAAAAGACGAACTTGATGGATGAGTGAGAAGTGGGTGGAAAGAAACTTAAACACGACAACACATCTAGGGTTGTGAACGATGTGGAGAAAAGGGGACCTTTCAAGATGAATCAGTGAGAAAGAAGATGACGATGAGTACGGCGGAGTAGGTAGAGAGGAAAGGCAACACGCAATTTCTACCTAGGGTTGATTTGAGACGCAGATGATGACTGAAGGCATGAACAACGACGTCGTATCCTGCAATCGATTTACAAAAAAAAAAGAAATAAAAGAAAGCCATGTGGCGAGCAACGATTGGAGGTTTTGAAGGAATAGTGAAATTGAAACTTACAAATAAGAAGTAGTAGATTGGGACGTGGGAAGAGAGAGAAGAAGCCTAGATGGAAGTTAACCGAATCACATGGAGGCGAGTGATATATAGGAGAGTAGTGATATGTAATAGGCATGACATTGGTTGTAAAATCATTCTCTTTCTCTCTGAATATTTCCATTTCTCTGTATTTCTTTTCTGCAATTGATCTTGTTTTCTCTCGTCTCCCTCTCACTAAGACTCTAAGACAGTTTCCTTCAATAGAAGAACACTTTTCCCTCTTGAATTTACTGTTCGATTACTTGCATAGCATTACATTTGGTGCTTTCATCTCACCATGGTAGACAACACACATATGAAGGAGATTTACGAGGAATTGAAGAAGAAGGCTGATGCAATCTCTCGCGTTAGTGATGATCTTCAAGTCCAAATTGAACGAGTGGAAGTCGCGAATCAAGTTTAGATGGAGAAGATCGACATAATGCAGGTGACAATGACTCACAATTCACACAACAGGACCCGTTGATGGCTCAAGTGTTGCAATAGTTACAAATTCTTCCGACGTCTTCCCATGGTGTGTCGAGCCCAGGAAAAGATCAGTAGAGGAATTCGTTTCAGGTGAGATCTGTTAAACTTGATTTTCCTCGCTTCGATGGTCAAAATGTGAAGGACTGTATATTCAAGGCTGAACAATTCTTTGATTACTACGCGACACCAGATGCTGAAAGATTAATTATGGCTTCAGTGCATTTAGATCAGGATGTGGTTCCTTGGTATCAAATGATTCAGAAAAGTGAACCATTCAGCTCTTGGGAATCTTTTACTAGAGCTTTAGAACTGAATTTTGGACCATATGTATTTGATTGTCCTCGTGCTACTCTATTTAACTGAATCAATCTACAACTGTGAATGAGTATTATATGAAGTTCATTGCACTAGTGAATAGAGTAGATGGGTTAAGTGCGGATGCAATTTTGGATTGTTTTATGAGTGGTTTGCAGGAAGGCATTTGTCGGGATGTGAAAGCATTGGAACCTAAAAGACTAACCAAGGTAGTGTGGCCTTAGCCAAACTGTTTGAAGGGAAATACACTTCATCACCCAAACCACAAACATTTGCAAACCTAGCCATAAATGTTAGTTCCAACACTTCAACCCCACCAAGATACTCATCATATACCCCAAAAAATGATAATCCAAAACCTACCTTGCCTCCACTCTTACCTACACCACCAATCAAACCATTAAACATTAGAAACCACAACATCAAAAGAATTTCCCTTGCTGAGATTCAGTTGAGGAGAAAAAAGAAATTGTGCTATCACTACTAAAAAAACGTGAATTACCGACGGATTTTAGCGACGGAAAAAAATCCGTCGCTAATAGCGAAGGATAGCGACGGAATCAGCGACGTTTTGAAAATAAATATTCAATTTTAAAACTTAGCGACGGTTTTAGCGACGGATTTTTTTTCCTCGCTGGTTTTCCGTCGCAAATTCCCTCGCTAATTTCATTTTATTATTTTATATTGTAAATTAGCGACGGTTTTGCACCGTCGCTGTTTACCTCTCGTCGCTATTTCCCTCGGTAAAGTTTGTAAGAAGTTAGCGACGGAATAATAACATAATTTCCGTCGCTAAATATATTGTTTTTAAAAACAAATTGTTTTCTCCAGGATTCGAACCTGGGTCTTGCTTGTCAAAGGGAATTACTTAGCCATTTGAACTACTTGATATTTTGTTTGTTATGCTTTGAAATAAATATATTTGACTTGATAAAGACTAATAGGTTAAAAGACACTTTACCAATCTCATTCTCCCTAGCACAGACAACTGAAGCAATCGATGGAACCTCTCGACTGAAACCACCGTTCCTCACGCTCGCTAGATCCTCCGCCGGAGTCAGTGGTCGAATCCACAGTATGCGGTGGTGAATGGGTTTCCCTTCGCGTGTCCGCCGCTCGTCGCTCGCAAACCGTCATCCTCCATCGCCAGTTAACAAGCTTAAGGGAAAAGTCTGAACCGTCATCCTCCATCGCCAAAGCTTAAGGAGCAACAAAAGGTATGATCAATTTTTTAGGGTTATGCATATTGAAGGTCATCCATACCAGTATCCAACAGCATATTGAAGCTCTTTTTGTTTTGGTCCAACAGCATCTCGATTTCTATCCTGTATTACCAGCTTCCAGCTTATTAAGCAGCTCACGCAAGGGATACATCTGAGGATGAGATATTGGCTTTCGGTGGCTTGGATGCTGTGGTTTTTGTAAGGATACTTGTGTTTAGGTTGTTCAATCCTTCTACAATTTGAACAATTTTGGCTGTGTGCATTATGTTTTCTTGTTGAATGTTTCACTGGAATGAATTTAAATTGCTTTCTTATTTGATAATTTCTTAATCTGGAATCTGCCAAACCAACCGAATGTTGATTTTTGATGCCTAGATAAGTACAAGTGATGAGGCCATTAAACTTATTCTAAAGATTTGTTTATTTTAAGTCTACTCTCTAGATGCACTTGATGTCTGTCTCTAAGAATACATATGTTAGGGGTATATATTTGATAAAACATCACTGATCAATATTAATTAACATTCTTACTATGTTGCACAACAATTTTATCATTTTTTTCAATGACAATTTCTCATGCAAGTCAATCATTTGAGTCTTTGGGCTAAAGGGAAGCCTAACACTGAAATTCGTTAGGAAACGGAAGATTCATCTAAAAATCATGCTTGATTGCATATTTATGCCATTGGATGGTGTAAGTACTTGAAATCTAATATGATTTATGCTTTGAATAAGAAATCTAATATGATTTATGCAGTAGACACTGATGCTCATACATTTGGTAAAAAGAAAATGGTTGATTCACATGACCTTGAGCTTGTGAGAGGACAGCTTTTGTGAATTGCGTGCCATGTTTGCCTAAACATGTTGAATATAGCAGAAACAGAATGCTATTTATTGTCTAACGTTTAACCGTATATTGGCACCTTTTCAAGAATTAGGTTTTCACCATCCATTAGGTGCTTGTTTTCAACCATTTTTATTCTCTTGCTGTACACTGATTTGATAAACTGAATGACTATGCATGCAGAAAGAGGCCAAGGTCTTGGATGCACCAAATATTAGAAATGACTACTATTCAAACACTATGGATTGGGGGAAAAACAACATTCTTGCTGTTGCTTTGGGATCAGAAATGTACCTTTGGAACTCTGTGAACAACAATGTACATAGGTTGTTTGAAGCCACTCACAATGATTGTCCCACAAGTGTTGCCTGGTCACGGGATGCCAAACTTTTCGCAGCAGGATTTATGCACTCTAAGCTTCAACTCTGGGATGCTGAGACTTCTAAGCCAGTATGTATCTCTCTATTTATCTGCTTCTCTAATTATACAACATGAACGTCTGGACTCAATTCCTAGTTTTTAACTTTCAGATAAGAGTCCTAGAAAGTCATGGTCAAAGGATTGGAACCATTGCATGGAGTGGCGATACTTTAACTTCTGGAAGCCATGACAAATCTATAATCAACCATGATGGTACGTATAGTTCTTTTTAACCCTTTAGATATATTTTGAGTACAGAAAGCTATTGATGAAATGTGATGATATAACATCTTGCTTTATTATGTTACTGTGAGCAGTTAGAGCAAGAAGAAATGTTATTTCACGGGTAAAAGCACACGGAGCAGAAGTTTGTGGCTTAAAATGGTCCAAAGGGGGAAATATGCTGGCAAGTGGCGGCAATGACAATCATATCTACATATGGGAATCATCTAAAATGAATTCATCGAGTTTCTTGCATTGTTTTAAGGACCATTCTGCTGCAGTCAAAGCCCTTGCTTGGTGCCCTTATGATTCAAATGTGCTTGCTTCTGGAGGTGGCACAAATGATAGGTGTACTAAGATATGGAATATTCAAAAAGAAACTTGCATTCGCAGCATAGATACTACAGCTCAGGTAAGATACTTATTGTTTGTTTTTGGAGAATTAATAATTTCCATTCACCACAAATAATTAATCACCATTGTTTTAATTGATTACTATTTAGTCTTTTGGACAAATGCATCCATTGTTTACTCTTGCTGAATGATAGTTTGGCATTATGTGCAGGTTTGTGGATTAGAATGGAAACTTCAACAGTTTATTTATTTCTCTCTTCTTTTCCTATCACACCACTCATCATATATCTCACTTCTCTCTCTTTTATTCCAATGTGGTGTGGCGTGGAATTGGGGTGTCAAAGTATTATTTTCCATAACTTAAACTCTAGAACCTGGTCCAATTATAAATATTTAAAGCATGTAATGTAAGGTATGCAATCAGGAAGAGCATCTTATGTAGTACCTGTATTTGTTTGAACACTAGTGCCATATTATGCTGATGACTCCAATGAATTAATCCATTTAAACTCAATCCTGGCAATTATTTCTTTCAAGTTAACACTAGGTTCTTATCTCTTGCAGAGCCCAGATGGGTTAACAGTGGTGTCAGCTGGGGCAGATGAAACTCTTCGCTTTTGGGATATTTTTGGGCCACCTGCTACTGATACATCAAAGATCTCACATCTGGATAACCTTTTGTCCCTGAAGATATCCGCATTAAGATAACATTTTCTTTTACGAGCTTGTTTGGTTGCGGACCAAAGAGCACTTGTTGGAGCTTATTTAACTCATTTTTTAGTAGCTCCAACAAGTTCTCTTTAGTCCGTATCTGAAATCAATCTAAACCTGAAAGTCTCATTATTGTTTCCCTACTGATTTTTCCCTACTGATTTTTCTAATTGTCCCTACTGATTTTTTTAATTGTCCTACTGCTGTAGTTTTCAGTTTTCATGATGTCTAATATCTAAATCTTATGTGAAGGTTGATTTTGAAACACAAATTGCTGCAAGAGACTCACAGGAGAATGAAGATGGTGCCCACAAAAAATCAAATGATGAAATCTACTTGGAGGTTGTTGGGGGTGCGAACAAGAAGGGGCGGATTTATGGATTAGGTGCAGAGGCTGTAAAGTTCAAACGTTCTAAGGCCACGTCATCTCTTGGCGTCTCACCCTCAGAGTATGAGACAATGAGAAATCTTGTTTCTACTTTAACAGAGGAGAACAAGAAGCTAAAGGGAAAAATGGAGACATATGATGAAAAATTTGCAAACTTGGACAGATTCTTGGAGAGCTTTCCTCAAAGCATGGCTTCACGCTCTGTTGAACAATCACCTACAAATCAGCATAACATAGATGATGAAGAATTAGAGGATGATTTGGATGGCATTTGATTTAGATGAATATATGTATTTGATACTATGTTTTTAATTATACTTGACATTTTACCATGACTATGTATGGATTCACTACTATGGTTATGTAGGTTGATGAACATGATCTTAAATATTAAACTTCAAATCAATAGTATATTTTGAATTACTTCTATTTGGGGAAAATATTCAAATTGAATTGTTATTGCACAGGGGAAAAAAACTGCTAAAAAAAATAATTTGTCATTTACACAGTGGGAAATTAGCGATGGATTTTGTCCCTCTCTAAAATTTATAAATTAGAGAGGGAACTTTACAGGAAGTTAGCGACGGCCAATTCCGTCGCAAACAGCGACGGAAAGCTACGTTCCATCTTAACTAGCGACGGAACAATCCGTCGCAAATAGCGACGTCATATGTATTCCGTCGTAAAATGCGACGGACTAATCCGCCGATAATAGCGACGGAAACATCCGTTAGTCATGCAAACGCATTAGCGACGGAAAAGTAATACATTTGCGACGATATATTTCCGTCGCTAATAGCGACGGATATCATATTCCGTCGTTAATTGTTTAGCTACGCCCTTTTGCACGGCGGATGAAGATCCGTCGCTAAATGATCAGCGACGGATTTTTGCTTATTTAGCGACGGATTTTGCCCGTCGCTAAATAGCTTTTTTTTAGTAGTGTATTTTAATGATGAGAAATTTTCCTCTGCTCACAAGTGTCCCAATCGACAAGTGATGTTGCTTCAGCTGGAAGAAGTTGATGACACTCAAATTGATAATCAAGAGATGTCGACTGAGGAGGAAAGCTTGTTTGTCTCCAAATGCTATGAGAGGATCAAATGGTGTGGGCACTATTCATTTTACTTGCCAAATAAGGAGCATACAAGTCAAGATACAGGTGGATGGAGGTAGTTCTGACAACTTCATTCAGCCTAGAGTGGCTCTAGTGCTTAGGTTACTAGTGGAACCAACTCCTAACCTTTGGGTTTTAGTGGGAAATGGACAAATTTTGCATGCTGAAGGACTCATACAGTAGCTACCACTGCAAATTCAGGGCCAAGAAATGAAAGTACTTGTATACCTATTACAAATCTCTGGTGCTGATGTGATTTTGGGATCAAAATAGCTAGCAACATTAGGTCCCCATGTAGCTTATTATTCAGCTTTGAGTTTGAAATTCTTCCAAAATGGTCACTTCATAACCTTGCAAGGTGAAAGTATTGTGGAAGTAACACAGGCCAGCTCCACCATTTCAAAAGATTACATAACACCAAGGCAATTGAAGAGTGCTTTGCAATACAATTGATTCAGCAAGATGTTCCATAAGATATTTTGAAAGAATTACCAGCCAATATTGACCCTGACCTATAAATACTTCTGCACATTTATGCCCATCTTTTTGTCGTTCCTACTACCCTACCACCTCAGAGAGCACAGGATCATGCTATACCATTGCAGCCAGGGACATGCCCCATTAAGGTTAGGCCCTATAGATATCCACACACACTGAAAGAACAGATTGAAAGGATGGTACAAGAGATGTTGGATCAAGGCATCATCCAACCAAGTAACAACCCATTTTCATCACATATACTTCTGGTCAAGAAGAAGGATGAAAGTTGGAAGTTTTTCATCGACTATGAAGCATTGAATACCATTACTGTGATGGACATTTTTCCAATGCCAATAGTTGATGAACTGTATGGAGCTCAGTATTTTTCCAAATTGGATTTGAGGTCCGGATAACATAAAATTCTAGTTCAATCTGAAGATCGAGTGAAACCCGCTTTTAGAACACATCATGGACATTATGAATGGCTAGGAATTCCATTTGGCCTTACAAATGCACCAGCTACATTTCAGTGTCTAATGCACAAAGTATTTCAATTTCCCTCAGAAAATTTGTTCTCTTTTTTTTTATGATATCTTTATATATAGTGCTTCTTGGTTGGACCATCTCAAACACTTGGAGTCAGTGCTACAGACATTGAAGCAGCATCAGTTATATGCCAGACTATCCAAATGTTCATTTGGAGCCACAGAAGTGGATTACTTAGGCCACACGGTATATGGTAAGGGAGTTTCCATGGAGACTACTAAGATACAAGCAGTGCTCGATTGGCCTACACCAACTAATGTGAAGCAGCTAAGAGGATTCCTAGGTCTCACAGGTTAATATTGAAGATTTATTAAATCTTATGCACATATTGCTGGCTCTTTAATTGATCTTTTCAAGAAAGACAGTTTTATTTGGAATAAGGACACAGAAGCAGCCTTCGTTAAGCTCAAAAAATCCATTACTGAGGCTCTAGTGTTTTCCTTACCTGATTTTTCTCAACCATTTATTTTGGAGACTGATGCATCGGGTATTTGTGTGAGAGCTTTGCTGGAAATAATTCGCCACCCAATTGCTTACTTTTCAAAGAAACTAGCCCCTAGAATGCAAAAGCAATCAGCATACATCAGAGAGTTGCTAGCTATCATTGAAACTCTGTACTGGACATGTGCAAGAACCTAATATGCCATGACCCTTAATAGTAACAGAAATGGGACCTGTTCTGCAGTCGATAAAAGTGTGTTGGCGAATCATTCTGTCATCAGAGGTCAAACTCAGATTGAGAAGATACTGGTCCAATGGGAGAATGGTCTGAATAATTTTTCTCGTCTCCCTCTCACTAAGACTCTGAGACAGTTTCCTCCAATAGAAGAACAATTTTCCCTCTTGAATTTACTGTTTGGTTACTTGCATAGCATTACATATTACCAAAAGGAAACTAACAATTGTCCTTGTGTTCTTGTGTCTAATATTTTTTTGAAGAGTCAGGCTTGCATGTCATGTCCTTGATGATCCATGGCCCTTCCACCGAATAACTCTGTCTCTGTAATCTTTGGTACTACTGAAGAAACATGCCTTGTGTTTTGTTTTTGTGAGGAGAGAAGCCATGAAGCTTAGAGAATTCAGCCTCTTCATCTTCATGGAGAAGATGATGGTGGTTGTTCTCCTTTACTTATGTATGTACAGGTGTTTCTGTTGTTTTGTTGTTAGCGATAGGGTTAACGTGAAGGAAAACACTACGAGGAAAGAAAAGAGATGATAATCATGGAAGTTATTTAATTAAAACATGAAACCATGAGTTTAGACTCTTAATTAAACTAGAGTTATATATTAGGCTTAATAGCTCCAAAGGCCCCTGAAATTGTACCCGACATGAAAATAAGTCCCTAAATTTTTTTTCCGATTCCCGGTCCCTAGAAAAATTTGTTTGATCAAAATAAGTCCCTGAGCGTGTATACGCCGGAGAAGACAGTGGTTGCCTCCTCATTGTTTCCACAAACCATGAAATAACATGTTTAAAACATTCCTGAACCTTCATATATCTGATCTGGGTGAAGAAACCGAGAAGCTCCATAAATTCCGGCGAGAAGAAATCAACTTGCAACTGACATTTTCTCTTCAACCGTGACGACCCTGTAAGATCAAGTTTTGATCTAGTAGTACAACTCTATGTTTTGATGATTACAAGTTAACCTTTTGATATGAACAATTGTGGTACTCTAACGTGTTTTTCTGAGTGTGCTATTTACAGGCTCTGACCTCAACTCAATCTCACACAAATCAGAAGCACTGTGTATAAAGAGCGACCCAAGCAACGCTTTCGCATTCACCATGTTCAGTATGAACAGTGGAAAAGCTTCAGAAGTTCTGAAGTTATACAAACTCTGATGTGGACTCAGTCACTAGAAGTTCTGAAGATCCAGAAAGTCTGATAACCAAGAAACACTGAAGGCTCAGATATTCTGATGGTGTAGAAGACTCTGAAGATCCAGAAGCTGATTAGTGAAATTCTGATGTCCAGAAGCAAGATACTCTGAAGACCATGTACTTCCCTCTGAGTTCAGAATCAGAAGAAACAATGGTCAGAGGATCTGGGCTTTCCCTCTGACTCTGATCAACCGGCTTCACAAGTTCCAACATGAAGCTTTCTCCTGATTAGAAGTCTCCTAGGTTTAAAGGTCAAGTCGCTATCCAAGTACAAAAGCAAATGTACCTTCCTGACGACCTACCTAATAGTCTCAGACACAGCAGAAGCTGGATTTTCCAGAACTGCCCTCCAACGGTAGCATTTCCCATGCAACGCTCAACCCTAATCCTTGGAGTATATAAAGAGGCTGAAGACTGAAAGAAGCGGCAAGAAGCATTCACATACGCGCAAGAAAAATTCAAATTCTTCTAAGCTTTCTTTCATCTGAAATTCATTGAGTTTACTATTAGCTTTTTAGAAGCAAATCTCTTGTAAACATTTCTTTGATAAACAGTTTGTTTAGTTCCTTTAGGAGATCAAGGTTGATCGGATCCTAGAGAAGACTAAGAGAGTGAATCTTAGTGTGAGCTAAGTTAGTGTAATTGTTAGTCACTTGTAGGTTTCAAGTGCAGTTGTAACTCTTACCTGATTAGTGGATTGCCTTCATTCTAAGAAGGAAGAAATCACCTTAACGGGTGGACTGGAGTAGCTTGAGTGATTTATCAAGTGAACCAGGATAAAATCCTTGTGTGCTTTTCTATCTCTTATCTTTAGCACTTAAGTTCTCGAAAGATTTGTTAAAATCTTTAAGGTGGAAGCTTTATCTTGAAAACGTTATTCAACCCCCCCCCCCCTTTCTACCGTTTTTCATACCTTCAGACCCAGCCCACGAAACCACCACCAATGAGTTCCTGAGGACGAGACGAAGTCGGCCCAACACCCCGGTCGCAGCGCCGCCATGACCACCGTCATCAACCACCGTCTTCTCCGGCGTATACACGCTCAGGGACTTATTTTGATCAAACAAATTTTTCTAGGGACCGGGAATCGGAAAAAAAAATTTCAGGGACTTATTTTCATATGGGGTACAATTTCAGGGGCCTATGGAGCTATTAAGCCTATATATTATATGTGTATTTGAACGATAAGTTGATCATGAGGCCAGAACTGTAATGAGAATAAAAGGTTAGATTACGGAAGTTTCTAAAGTGAAAGAGCTGAATTAGAGGCTTAGTTTTGAGTGATTAAGAGAAAATGGCTAATCCCTTCTTGTGGTAGCTATTGGTCAGTACGAGGATAGGACTTAGAATCATGCATCTTCATAATCAGTAATGCTGAGTTTAATTAAGTATGTATCTTAAAATAAATAGTTTTCTTAATTTAAAGTTGTGTTGCCTTGATCCCGAGGTTTACAGCCTTTTGTTTAAGAAAAAAATAAATTGGCCTCATGATCAACTTATCTATTTATAGAGGAAAATTCGACTAATCTACAACGGTTAATAACTCTCGCCACTGTAACATTCTGATCTAACGACTGATCTCATGCTAACAACACAAGTCTTTTCAGCGCGCTTTGTCCTCACTTACGCGCTTCCTGGAAAACATTCTCACGAGGTCACTCATCCCAATATTTATCCAAGGTAAGCACACTTAACCGTTGAATTTTTATGAGTTGGGCTCCCGAAAAGAAGATTCATCTTGTTCTCATGAATAGTCCCAATCAAATTTTTTATGTCTTCATCAACTGTATAGTCTCATACATATACCGTTTCAGAATACCTCTTGTTCGGGTATGAGATCGGCTCATTCCTGTGTCCCTCCGCCTAGAAGCCTTCCAGGAGTCGCTCCATGATCGTACTTCACTGCACCGGCGATCACTCCCCACCCTCGTCTGCCCTGGGTGTCACAGGCCCACCAGCTTCCGCTTGGTTCATCCCCAAACCACACTGTACTGCGACATGCCAGCTCTGATACAATTCGTGTGCTTGCCTTGGAGCAATATTGGGATGAGTGACCTCCTTGGAATTTTTCCCGAGAAAAAGCACGTTGAAAAGACTCGTGTTGTTAGCGTGAGGCCAGTTGTCAAATCAGGATGTTACAGCCACTGCCCGCGTTTCCCGGAATAGTTACAATTCGCGGGGGTGTTGGAAGTTACTCCCTCTGATCAGCTTAGAAGCTTTGGTTAAGCTGAGCTTCTTGCTTTGGTTGGTTCTTCGAGCCTTAAAAGCTTTCACTATATTCAAGGGGAGAACCATTGGATAGTATTTTTCACGTGTGGGTCTTCTAGAACCTCTGCAAAATGTCTTTGTTGTGGGCTTGGGACTTGTGTACATTTCCTCGATCTTGTCCAAATTCAAGCCTCTAGCCAATTTCTATCCAACTTGATTGGATGCTCACATCCCTTCAGGTAAAGTCCCAAATGACTCGTCTACCACGCTGGCAAGTGTTCCGTCTCGACTATTTTCTAGTTGTTGCGTATTTTTTAAGGCCAACAAGTATATAGAATTTTCACTGCACATTGTTAGAATACGAAAATGTATATAGCCGTTGCGTATTTTAATGCCAACAAGTATATAGCCGTTGCGTATTTTTTAATGCCATCAAGTATATAGGATTGACTCTATCGGTCACCGAGCGACTTACAAAGGGAGATTGATGGAGGACCGGATTGATGAGCATGGAGATTTGACGAAGGGAGTGTTACAGAAGTATACACAGAGCTTTGACCTGCCACCTATGGTGCGTTATGGACCCGATACTAGGATGCGACCACACTTTGGAGGAATGTAATTATAACTCATGGGACAGGATAGGTTCCCGACATTTTTACATTTTGGGACAGGGTAGGTTCCCGACATTTTTGCTTTTTGTGTGGTTCTATGTTATGGGAATCAGAGGGAGTAGTCGGACCTTAGGAGGTCTGGAGGAGGTCGTTTTGGGCTGACTCTCCCACACTTTGGAGGAATGTAATTATAACTCTTACCCATTGAGCATTGGACGTGTACATTTAGCCTTCGGGCGCACTTTCTATCACTTGCAGGTACTTGTGGCACTTATGGTTACAGTAGGGGTTGTATATACATGGTATATTAGTTTATGTTATAAGCTTTGGAGTTAAGTCCTTGTTTGGATAAGTCTTTGTTTTAAAACGGAAAAAAAAAAATATCTTGCATTTTCCGCATATAGTTTTAGGACAGGTTACTATTGCGGCACCCGTCGGGATGTTACAGATCTCATGATTTGAGCTTCCTCTACCCCTCTAACCAGTGGTATTAGAGCATGATTCGTTGTAACTTTTATTGAAGGCATGGTAGAGGTATCAGACAAGCGGAAATCGAGTTCTTTCTTAGAGCAGGTTCGATCCTTGACTTATGTCATCATTATTCCTCTATTGAGAACTCTTTTGTTTCCAACTTTACTCATTGGAAGCAACTACCACTACGCGTGAGCCCATGCACCGCAACTCACCTCCACCCGTCGTCGCCTCCTCCACGTGTAACGGTGCGTCCGACCTCTGTTCCAGCTGGTCAAAACCCAAAGCTGGGTTACCAGCAACCGTTGTACTCTCTACCCAAGAACAAGCGCAGTCTCCTCCTCCTTACCTCACTCACAGCAACCGTGAAATCAAGAGCATCTATGACCTAACAATCTAGAGTTAGATCATTGCCGCCCCTCAGCTCTTCTAATAAAAAGTTTAACTTCAGCACATAGTAGGTTGGTCTGTGCATGCTCCACGCTTCAAGCCCAAACAAGATCTTGCGTGAGGGGGCATATTAGAGATCTCGTACGAGTTCGATGGAAACAAGGTCATCTTCTCATTCGTTCGCGTCAGCGGCACGAGGTCGCATCTTTTCTCCAACTTACCACCGCACAGAGATCGAACCCAAACGGGTTTCAATGAGGATGAGCTTGCCTACTTCTGCCTCTCTTCTTTTCTCTTCTTCTCTAACGCAATGACAACAGTGGAAATTACAATGACTCTCATTAGTTTTCCTTTTGTATCTAAAGGGTATTTTTTTGACAAGCTTAAATTTAAGTTATGTGGAGTGTTAGAATATGAAAAAAGCTATTTTATAATATCTTTTTATATCTCATATTATTTCTTATTTAATTAGATTGAGAATTTAATTAAGTAAATATGAAAAATATATCTTGTAATATCATTTTCATATCTTAGATTGTTCCTTATTTAATTAGGATTAGTCTATCAATTACTATAAAAATGAGTAAGTATTTTATCTTTTAAAAAATCAATCATTCACAATTTAATCCCAGTGCATTCAGCTTCTCTTCTATTTTTTTCATGTTTTCTTTACATTACTTTTATATACATGATATTAAGAGCTTTTACCCACGTGTGATGGATTATGTGTTAGCAATGAATTCAAACACACACATAATATGCTGATACAATGTGAAATTATACCGGCGAAGTTATGATTTGGGGATAATAAATAGAAAACAAGACAAGCTATGTTGAAGAAAATGGCTATGAAAAAAAGCAATAATCAGGAACATGAGTTAGATTAAAGAAGGTTACCTCTAACTTTGAATTTTCTCCACCACCAAATAAGCGTGAGAGTTAAAAGGATCAGAAAAATTGATGCAACCATGCTTCCGACCACAACTACCATTTTATGAGAACCATCCTTTGCATAACCTTTTGATTGAGTGAGAAATGAAATAAAAGAGTTAATGAAAAGAAACTATTAGGCAGACTTAATTTTATGTATCTGTAATTTTCTTCTAAGATTAATTTATTTTTTGTTCCATTCATTATTCAGTTTTATTCTCTATAGATATTTTTAGCTAATTAAATTCATCCACTTTTAGAGTTAAATAAATTTGTCTATTATGATTGTTCTCTGCAAATATAGAGAATTTGACCAAGTGTAAAAGGTGTCTGGTCTAAGGTAGTGTTTGGCCTAGCTTTTTTGTAGCTTAAAAGCTCCTTAAAAATAAAAGTTGGGCCAAACAGTTTTTTAAAGAAGATCTTAAAATAAAAGTTACTTAAAAGTTACTTATTTTTTATGAAGGAAAATTTGAGAAAAGCTCTAAAATTAAAAGTTAACCTGAGTAACTTTTATCTAAAAAGTTACTTTTTTTTATTCATATGCATCTATTCCTCTTCAACCTCCCCTCCACCAAGCAGTTCTGTCTCACTCCCTATTCTTTGATTGTAGTCGCATCCTAAATAGAACGACCTCAATTTCAACTGTTCCCTACAGATCGACGCTGCTCTTTTTCTCGCCTCTCCCAGATTTCTTCTTCTTTCCCTCTTCTCCTTCCTGCCTCCATGTCCCATATTTCTCCATCTACATGTCTTTGTGACTGCAAGTTATTTTTTGTTGTTAAGAATTGGGACGGGTTTCATCAAGACATAAAACCAAAGACAAAAATTTCCCCTAACGCATTCTTAGAATCATTGATATCACCATTCACCATGGTCTGCTATGTTTTAACGAAATTTTCATGGAAGACGGAAGATTATGTTTTTAACCTAAAATTTTCATGGGATCTCCTCCTCTAGATTCTCCCGAGATGCCAGGGTTTACCAACGCAGATTCTAGAGAGGCGAGGCATTCGGAGACAGGGAGTCAGAGCAGGGTCCTATGCCAGAGCTAGTGTCAGTGCCAGCAGCCGGTGAGGGAGTCAGTGAGGAGGATCCGGAGGAGGAAGATCCGAGGGGATGAAATTGTACGGTCCGAGTTTCTGATGATGATGCTTTATGTTTCCGCTTTTGTATTTTGATTATTTGTATCAGACTATGTGTTTGAGGGCTCTGTGTCCTCCTTATGTGTTGTCTGCATGACTGTTGAACTATGTGGTGGATCCGTCCGCCGACCATGCATGTTATGTATGTTTGTGTGGTTTGCATTATCATTCTCCGCGTTCTTAGGTTAAGAGGTCGATTACCTGGGGGTGAAAGGGAATGCTCGAGTACACTTTACTCTTGCGATCCCGACCTAACGAGACAACAGTGAGGTAAAGAAAAAAAATGTTCAAAACTTACGTCGCGTGCTCACTCCTAAGTGATGGAGTAGGGCGAAGTCGTCACTCATGGAAGGGGGACGTGACAAGGGTTGGTATCAGAGCAGTGATTCGTCGGCCTAGGGTTAGAGCCTACTAGGGAGTCTAGAATAGGCAGTTAAGGTCGTAGGAAACTAATCACCTTGTGAATTTCAGGAAAGAGATGGCAGCAATGGCTAGGGCTCTTGAACAACTCACCGCTTTCCTGACCGAGCAAGCGGAAAGAGCCAGGAATGGAAGTGGACGTCAACCAGCAAAAGAGGATGTCTACCACGGATTGGACAAGTTTCTGAAGCGAGATCCACCAAAGTTCGAAGGGGGTTACAACCCCGACGGAGCAAATGAGTGGATCCGGGAACTAGAAAGGATTTATGAGACATTGGTGTGCGCTGACCCACGTAAGGTTGCTTTTGCTAGTTATTTGCTTTCAGGAGAAGCTAGGACATGGTGGACTGGAGTAAGAGGGAGGATTACTCCAGCGGACGGAGCCATATCCTGGGAGATCTTCAAGAATGCATTCCTGGAAAAGTACTTCCCAGCGGATGCGAAGGGAAGGAAGGAGATGGAATTTTTGGAACTGAAGCAAGGTACGATGTCAGTTGGAGAATATGCAGCTAAGTTTGAGGAGCTGTGTCGGTTCCACCCACATTGTAGTGCAGCGGCTGATGAGACCTCCATGTGTGTC
This sequence comes from Lotus japonicus, assembly GCF_012489685.1. Classification (NCBI taxonomy): domain Eukaryota; kingdom Viridiplantae; phylum Streptophyta; class Magnoliopsida; order Fabales; family Fabaceae; genus Lotus; species Lotus japonicus. The sequence continues at coordinate 43,011,753 of NC_080041.1, read as the reverse complement.
AAGTTTGAGTATGGACTGAGGCCGGACATCAGGACTGCTGTGGGACATGACCAGATTCGGAACTTTGCTACCCTGTTGGAAAAGTGTAGGATTTTTGAAGAGAATGAGAAGTCCAGGAAGGAGTACTTGAAGGGACAAGGTGTTAACAAGGCACCGAAGAAGTAGGAGGAGAGAAGGAAACCATACTTTAGACCACCAGAGCAAGGAAGGAATCGGTTCGGAAATCGAACAGGAGGACTTGGATTCCATAATAGGGCAAGCGGATTCAATCCTAACAATCCATTTTGCGTAAGGAGCCGAAGGAATGGACACCGTGCTCAAGAGTGTAGAGCAGTGTTAGGGGAGCAGGCTAGTACGCAGGCTAGCGGAAATGGGAGTCAAAACCCTACCGCCACAACTGGCGAGGGAAATAGCAGAGGTGCACCTGCACCAAGGGACAACCGGAAGTTTGGACGACCCACAAATAAGGGAAAGGTGTTTGCTATGTCGCTGAAGGAAGCGGTTGAAGCACCGGAACTTATCCAAGGTACGTGTTATGTTAATAATTTTCCTTTAAGTGTTTTATATGATTCGGGTGCGACGCATTCGTTTATATCACAAGAGAGGGTCAAAAAATTAGGAATACCAGTGACAAGTTTGGCATGGGACTTGGAAGTAAGTACCCCGACTAAGAACACTAGTAGAACCTCGGAAGTTGTAGGAATTGTAAGTTAGAAACCTTAGGAAGAACCTTTAGACATGACTTAGTATGCTTACCCCTAGAAGGACTAGAAGTGATATTAGGGATGGATTGGCTGACAGCCAATGATGCTACCCTAAACTGTAGGAAGAAGACGGTCACTTTTGGAACTAGTGAGGGAGACGCTTAGCGAGTAAAGCGAACCGATAAGGTAGGAAAAGCGTCCGAGTACGAATCAGACATACTCTTAGGAGCAAGGGAGACGGATAAGAGTGACACAGGTATAGAAGGGATACCCGTGGTAAGGGAATTTCCCGATGTATTCCCTGAAGAAGTGTCTGAGTTACCACCGGAGAGAGAAGTTGAGTTTTCTATAGACTTGGTTCCTGGAACAGGATTGCCGAGAACTCCAAGCAAGAATGATGTTATTTGGGTAATTGTAGACCGACTTACCAAGTGCGCGCATTTCATAGCAGTAAACATGACATACTCACTAGAAAAGTTAGCGAGAATATATGTGAAGGAAGTCGTGAGGCATCATGGAATACCAGCAAGCATAGTTTCGGATAGAGATCCGCGGTTTACATCACGGTTCTGGAAGAGCCTACACAAGGCCTTGGGAACGGACTTGAAGTTCATTTCAGCATATCACCCCCAGACGAACGGACAGACAGAAAGAACCATTCAAACGCTGGAGGATATGCTGCGAGCATGTGCTTTAGAGGAGCAAGGCAGTTGGGAGGACTGTTTGCCATTGGTAGAGTTTTCGTATAACAATAGTTTTCATTCAAGCATAAGGATGGCACCATTTGAAGCATTGTACGGAAGGAAGTGTAGAACCCCGTTGAGTTGGTTTGATGAAGGAGACAAGTTAGTATTAGGACCCGACGTAGTGCAATATATGTCAGAGAAAGTGTAAAGGATCAGAGAGAAGCTTAGGATAGCACAGGATAGACAGAAAGCTTACTATGATCGTAGGAGAAAACCCTTAGAGTTTGACGAGGGAGATCATGTTTTCCTCAGAGTTAATCCAGTTACAGGAATAGGAAGGTCGATTAAGTCGAAAAAGCTTACACCGAAGTACTTAGGACCTTATCAGATCCTTAGAAAGGTGGGAGTATCAGCTTATCAAATAGCACTGCCACCATCTTTGTCAAACTTGCACGATGTATTTCACGTTTCCCAAATGAAGAAATACATCCCCGACCCTTCTCGTGTGATAAAACCTGAACATATACAACTCAAGGAGAACTTAACATACACTGCCGAACCTAAAAAGATATTGGATAGAAGGATGAAACAACTTAGGAAAAAGGAAATCCCATTGGTAAAAGTAGCTTGGAATGAAGGGGAGGATGAAGAAGCTACTTGGGAACTAGAAGAGGATATGAGAAGGGCATACCCTCAACTGTTTAGTATATTAGGATGTGAATTTCGGGACGAAATTCTCAAAAAGGAGGGGAGAGTGTAACATCCCACCAACCAGGTAAAGACCTCGTAGACGATACGAAACCTTAGAGAGTCGGAATAGGTAAAATATGAGATGATAGTATAAATATAATATATATATATATATATGCGTGTATGTGTGTAAAAATATGATATTTTATTGTAGTACTTGATTGCACGTAAATCGAGATGTCGGTCAGTCGACTTTAAAGCGACCCGGCAATAGAAGTACCAAAAACACGGTCATGATAACTCCAATTAGAGGATGAACTCGAGATAGAGGTAGGATAAGGCTAAATAGATTATCTGATCACATCTCTTGACAATGATAAATAAATTGTCTCAGATTGATCGAAACCCAAATCGAGCTAAAAGAGTGATACTTTAATCACTCAAAAGAGATGATATTGAACCTTGAGAAGGGAAATACACTCTAATTTAGCACTAACAGACCTGACCTGAATCAGTGTAATATTTAAAATCCATTATCAAGATATATAAGGCTGGCATTATCAAGATATATAAAATCCATTACCTGTTTCGGAGGCAGCCAATCGAACATACAGATCTTGCCCTGCATCTGGAAGTTGTCTCAAGTCGAATAGATCCCCAAACCAGAGGATACATCCACTTCCTTCCCCAGTAATGTTTGAGTTTGCATAAGCCGTACATGAACAATTTTCCCAGCACTTTGCATTGCATTCATCAAGTGTCATACTTGTATTAATCCAAGATGTATGAGTATCCGGGACCTTGACATTTTGAAATTTGGTGAAACCATCTTTACCCCTCTCTCTGCAGCTCCATGGTTCAGCGCGCAAGCATCCTTGACTCCAGTTGTTTAAAGCCCAATTTTGAGGCGATTTAGGCGTGAATCCACTTAAACACTCACATTCCGGCGGCGGCGGGGACTTGTCCACCACGGAACAGCTCCCAAATGAGCCACAATGCTTATAGCTGTCACACCTATCTCTCGGAACACTCGTATACGGCTGCCATCTTCTGTTTTCTTCATTCAAAGTGAAGCGCTGAAAAGCATAAACAGTTTGGTTGATGACACTTCTTGAAATCAACAACGGGTCCATGGGGTTGTATTTGTAATAAAACTCATCCTTTTCACGCACAAAATACACCTTGAACAATGGAGGATTCTTCAAAGATGGCGTGGCACTGTAGCGACGGCCATTCCAAGGGCCAGTTCTGTAGAGAATGGTTGAGCCATTCCGTATCTCCATTTCAGGAATCTCAGTTTTGAAGAAGCCATAAGTAAGTGTACCAGAAGATGGGTCATCCCAACTCTTCCAAGCAGTTAGGTGCCTATTAAAGCCACTCGTTAGGTTCCAACCGAGCTTCATTCCAGGTAGAAATGTATCAGTCGGGTAGTCAAAGCTCTGCCACAAGTATTCCCCAGAATCACTCTCTTTCTCTTTCTCATCCCTAAAACAAAGTTGCCAGAAACTAAGAGTTGTGCTACAATGACACCTGAACTACCTTTTGTTGTTTGATTTGTTGAGTTGTTGACCAGTGAGCCGTGCCATTCTTGCTGAGAAGGACGAGGTTTCCCTCTTTGGTTATGCTCAACTTGCCTGAGTTTTCATTTGCTAACGGATTGTCTCGGTTAGCAACCCAGACCACTGTTTTCACTGAGACATTTCTGAACCAGATTCCTAAGTAGCGGTTTGTGGAACTTCCTGGACTGAAGAAACCCAACTCATATGTTCCACCCTGTGAGACCAGTGTTGTTCCATCCGGAAGAGACTCAAACTGGGTCATGGTATCACCAGTTTCACAGCAAATTTGGGAGGTCAAGGAGAGTAGCTATACAACAAGAAGCATGAAAGCTAAAATGGCCATTCTGTGGTAATTGTATCACAACCACACAGAGCTTAAGAAATATAGATAGATATTTAAGAAGGAGCCTTTGCTTTGAGTATAAAGACGAAGACTATTGCTTGACTTGTTAGCTAGTTGACTTGACTTGGTCTCTTATGTGTTGGATCGTTTGTCCACCGCATCAGCAGATTAGTACAGTAGGAAGTTTCGAGGTAATTGTAATGGCAAATCCAATTAATAGTTATTTTCAAAAGCAAGAAAGGCAAGACCAATGATTTTAATTCAATAGTTTTATTCACAACAATTTTGTTTTTCCAGGACATTACATAATTGATCTCATTTCTTATTGGAGTTTTAGTCTTTTCCAATTAACTTCTTGTAACAGGTCCAAAAAGAAAAACCGAGTTCTACAAGTGTATATGCCTTTGTATTATAGGGCATAGGTGCTTCTTCCACACTTTTATTTCGCAATTCAAGTTTTTCTGCTTTTCATTAAATGATTGTCCAAACATACGGTTCCTTCCAAGTTGATGATGCCTCCACCGCAGGAAGGGTGAAAGTGAATTATTAACAACAATGTTGCCTGATAGTTGAATTACGCCAAGAATGCATGGCCTATAAAATGCAATCATGCAATGGCACCGTAAAAATGGATATCCTCTAATGTCACAAGAAAATGAAGCGAAACATTGAGTCAAATATCTATTCATATGTATTAAATCCGGTTCATAAGTTTGTCTCTCTTTATAAACATATTACAACCTGACAGTTTGATGCGAAGTTTTACATAAGACCCTGATTCTCGCTAAGACTCATTGAACCGTATTTCCCTTCAATAATTCACTATGGACCGACCCACAGCTGAATAATGGAGGAATTGGATGATAATATTAACTGAGGTTCGAGTTCAGAATATCTACGTTGAGCTGCTTCAGTATCTAAAAAAGGATAAAAATGAAAAAGAAAGGAACAAGAAAAATATCCAAGACACAAGAAAGTTAAATATCCTTAACCACTATCTTCCCCTCCCTCTTCCTCTGCCCCTTCCTCTTCCTCTTCCCCTTCCCCTACTTCTTCCTCCTTCAAACATTGAATGACTGCCATCAGAATCCCTTTCATATGTGAACATACTCATTCTAATATCCTGTGCCTTAGTTTCCTGAGAACCCCTTTGTACCTGAATAACATATAGGGCATTGGAACAGGTGATGCAAGGGTAAGTAAAATGATGGAAAGTAAGACAAAACAGCACGAAACTCACAAACATTACTAAGAGAGATTACACAACTTACCCCAGAATCTTCAAGGTTAAATTGATTCTGAAGCTGCCAAGCAAGATCCTCATCACGACTAACATCTACAACATCGTCTTTAATAGAAGGCTTTGCCTGGGACTTTCTTTTTTCATATTCATCCAGAGTAAATACAACTGGATCTTCTTGTCTCCCTCTGCCCCTATGTTTCCAACCCTTAGGATTCCGACCATCCTGATATGGGTTATTCAGTTTCTGAAGTAATTTTTGGGCAGCAGCTTGATTTTGCACAGGAACAGATTCCACAACTGTAACAGAGAACAAATAACTAACAAAAATGGATTCCATCATTAAAAAGGCATGTAAATTGTTTCATCATTTGAGTGTTCAATTAAATTTCAATGACTTCTGGTTCCTCTACGTATACTGTACACAGCAAGTCTCTTAGTGAATATATCAAACTAAACATCCAACAAGCATATCCCTTCCCAGAGCATTTGGATGCGAGTTCAATTTATTATGTTGACACTCCTTTAACACTTGGCAAGAAGCCATTCCAACCAACAAAAAGTCGTAAGAGGGGGAAAATGTCAATTCCTGGTGCACCTTTTCTATTCAGGTTTTAATTTCAGAAGCAACTCAAGATTACCATATCATACATACAAAAAAGAAGGGGGAAAAAACAGAAAAGGCAGCACCTTCTTTCGGCCTTGTCCCTGAACTACTAGGTTTGTCGTCAGCTCTTTCTGGGGGCAATTTGGATCTTGGATTTACGTCCAACATATCTGCTTCCTGATTAGTGTTTTGTTGGATACTAGTTGGCCTCATCACAGCTTCACCAACCACAGCAATGGGCTTACCACCTCTAGAGTTATATTCTGCAAAACCTGCAAGAGGTCAGCTTCTTCGCCAACTCTTTAAAAACTACTCATGCATTCTGAACCGAACAATCCTTTTCAGGTTTGAAGGTCTATTATTAGTATCACAAATAAGGTATCAATATCTGCTCAAACATTTCATTATAAAATCAAGACTCAAGTAAATTAGACTGACTTCCCTTGAGAGTTATGAAATCTAAAACATAGCCATTAGTTTTGGGTATTAGTTATTACACTGATCTTCCTTGGAGGTTTATAGCAATGGGTGGAAATTGGCAAACACTGATCTTCCCAAGAGATGCAGCAAGCCACTTTGTTAATATCAAATCAACCATTCAACCAGCCAATCCCTTAACAGGGCATTTGCATGTGGGGTTTGAATAAGTTCCGTTTATTATGTTGACACTCCTTTACACTTGGCAACCAGATGCCATTCCAATCAGCAAAAAGTGATAAGAGCAGCTCAAGATTACCATATCATACATACAAAAAAACGCAAAAAATGATCGAAAAAGGCAGCACCTTCTTTCTGCCTAGTCCATGAACTACTAGGTTTGTCGTCAGATCTTCCTGGGGGCAATTTCGATTTTAGATTTACGTCCAGAACCTCTGCCTTCTGCTTAGTGTTCTGCTCAATACCAGTTGTCCTCATCTCAGTTTCACCCACCACAGCAATAGGCTTATCACTTCTAGAGTTATAACCTGCAAAACCTGCAAGATGTCAGCTTCATTGTCCTCAATGAAAACTACTCATGCATTATGAATTGCAAATAATCCTTTTCAGGTTTGAAAGCCAATTACAAAGAATCAAAAATAGGGGTATCCATATTTGTTCAAAGATTGCAAAATAATCGAGACTCAAGCAATTACATTGACTTCCCTTGAGGCTTATGAAACCTACAAAATCACCCATTGGATTTTGGTATTAGTTATTACAATGATCTTCATTGATGGTTTATTTAATGGATGGAAATTGGTAAGGAGAAGGTGTCCATGTTTGAACCTTGTTTCTCTGGAGAAAAATGCCCGGAGATAATTTAACAGGAGTTACATGTATCATAAAACCCAAAAAGGAGGAAAATTCCAAACAAGACGGTTTGTTCCTGTAAGTTTCCCAAATATTGGAGGTTGTAATTTACTCCATCAAGTAGTCCACACAAACAATAATAACACAATAATGGACTGGTGCGAACAGCAGTATCTAATGCCAAAAGTATGAAAAAACTGGAATAAGAAAATATACACGCAAGATGCAAGAAAAGCTTTGATTCTTTATTGCAAGACCCATAGAATGGGAAAAACATATTACACCATAATATCCTGGTCTGGGTACTCAAAACTCCAGGTCTCTCCCAAATCTATTATTTTCGAACCACATGATCACTCCCATTTGAATTGTTTCACAGACTAACAATAGTTAGTTATCCTCAGTGGCTTTCCCTATTATGATTTACATAGACCTTCGTAACTGGGGGACTTTGCCACTATTAATACCCCTCCCTAATATATCCACACTTGTCCTTAAGGTGGAAGAAATGGAAAGCTGCTTACTCACAGCTGTTCTCACACTTGAGTGTGTGGTTCCGTTTCAGTAAAACGTCTCCAAATCACCAGCTGAGTTGACCCTCTGCTTCTGTTTTTAGTTACAAATTGCAATTAGGGATGAAAATAGGTAGGGTACTACCGTACTCATTCCCGTACCCACATCTATAAAATAATTGTAATACTGGGACCCGAACATATACCCGTGTGGTTGCAACTTCAATTGTCATACATTAATCCCCTGAGTACCTATCAATGTTGTTAATCGCGGTCGCGGATCGCGGACTATAGCGGTAAGCCAAGAATCCGCTATTTTCAGCCTCTTAAAGCGGAAAATAGTGAAAAAAGCGGCTAATAGCGGGTAATCGAGAAGTAGCGGTAAGCCAAAAAAACGCTACGCTATAACCGCTATTTGACAACACTGGTACCTATATATTTGTACTAGGACAATTACTTGTACTAGGGTTAGGTACTATACCCACACCAGAACTCGCAAAATTAGATAAGTAATTACCCTTACCCAAACCCATTTGATGGGTAAATACCAATGTTATCAACATCGGATCTTACATAGGTGGTCAAAAATAGTAAATTGTGTAACTGTAGATTGGATTGTAAGATCCCCTTTTAGACATGTAAATTATGCTTAAAACTTATACATAAGCAAATAAAATTACATAGATAAGAAAAATTACTAGAGTAAACTTTCAGTTTGAATTCAGTAACAGTTTCCTGTTAAGCAAAATTCTGTTACAGTTAGTTTCCTGTTAAGCTTAATTCTGTTAGCATCTATTGTAAGCTTTTGATGTAAGCTTTAGTCTTCAGCTATCTATACAAGAGCTTCCCTCGATCAAGTTAATCAAATGAGATATCAAAATTTCATTACGCACTCAGTTTTCTCCCACTCTAATTCTATCTCAACCTAATTCCCCTTCTTCTCAATATGACATGAAGAGCAAGGTTCAGTCCTTGATCCATGGCTTCCATCGCCAATTCTCTTTCTTGTTCTAATAACAGAGCATCATCAAATGCTCCTATAACTTTTTCTCATTCGATCCGCATAAAGCTTGATGAATGATGATGATGAATCAAACTTTTTCCTAATATTCATCTTTGATTTCTCACTAAAGAAGACAGAGAAAATGATCAGCATACCTAAAGTGGGAACATCAAGACTGTGCTCTTTACTTCGTTACTTTCTTCACATTCCGATTCTTTTCTTCTTACAGTTATCAATTGTAATCATTCTTGGCAAGTTTGGGAGGAGATTCAAAACTTCTCCCAAGCTCAATCTCAAGCTCAGTCCACACAACTCAGATCTCAACTCAAGACTATTACCAAAAGTTCGGGATCTACTCATCATCTCAAAAGAATGAAGACAATTGTTAATGTTTTGATTTCTATTTTCTATTGGAGATTCAGTAAGTCACAGCGACCACCAAAATGCAATTTTCAATGGCCTTCTGATATGCCCCTCCTTGATGCAAGGGCTGAAATGGATCGTCTAGGATTGCTTTGGTGCTAAAAAAACTCTGAATTGTAAGGAGGAATGGAGATGAATTGCGACTAAGAAAGAAATGGATAGAAAACGAGATGAATTTTAGTGGAATAAAGAGATGAAGACTTCACACAAAGGGTGATTATCCTTTGATATGTCAAGTTCTTGAATCACTCAAGAAACCAAGAGTATCACTCTAGAGACATGAATTTCAAAAATTCAATAAGCTTTTCATTCATAATCTGAAAATTACAATGACAATGTGCTCTTTTTAAAACTCTTTCTTAACACTCATTCCTTTCTTAAAACTCTATCTAGGCTGAAATTTTCTCCTTTAAAAAGAGCACATTGTCATTGTAATTTTCAGATTATGAATGAAAAGCTTATTGAATTTTCGAAATTCATGTCTTGAGAGTGATTCTCTTGATTTCTTGAGTGATTCAAGAACCTGACATATCAAAGGATAATCACCCCTTTGTGTGAAGTCTTCATCTCTATTCCACAAAAATTCATCTCGTTTTCTGTCCATTTCTTTCTTGATCGCAATTCATCTCCATTCCTCCTTACAATTCATAATTTTTTTAGCACCAAAGCAATCCTAGACGATCCATTTCAGCCCTTGCATCAACAAGGGGCATATCACCTTACAAAAGAATTCAGCTCCATGTTGACTGTCTTTTTACAATCGAACTTCTCCATCTTCAAATCCAGAAGTTGAAGCAATGATAATTGCTCGTGAATTCATAATTGATTGTACATAGAAACGGCAGATTGGAGATGCTTCAGCTTCAGTGCTTTTGGGAACTTTAATTCGCAATCATATCCTAATTCTGGTGTATCTACACAGGCAAATTGTTTCTTGAGTTTCTCAACATGGAGGCAGTAACTTTCATCCTCGCGATGGTTTTGGCAGCCAGTTAGGTGGTCCAGTGTTGTTAATGGCGGATAGCGTCGCGTAGCGGCGAGCCCAAAATCCGCAATAGCGCTATAGCATGTAGCGCTATGGCCGCTACGCTGAAGGAGGAGGAGGAAGAAGGAGGAGGAGGAGGAAGGAGGAAGGAGGAAGGAGGAAGGAGGAAGAAGACAGCAACAGATCTCTGTTTTCATCGTGAAAAACAGGGGGAGAATGCAGAAGCAAGGTTGAAGAAGAGTAAAACGCAGCGTTCCATTTAAAGAAACTGTGACAGCCTCAGAATGCCCTTAAAAAGTTTACAATTATGTTTAAATCTGAGGGCATTTTGGGGTTTTCTCCCTGAACAGTAGGGTTTTTATCCTCACTTGAAACACTGCGTTTCACTAAAGAAACGAAAACCCAAAATTACCCTTAAAAAGTTTAACATAATGTTTAAATATGGGGGCAACTTGGGGTTTTCGCCCTGAAGATTAGGGTTTTTCCTCCTTTCTTCCTCGCGCCGCTCCAGACGCGATTGCAGCCGCTACCGCCGCGACGCGATTTCTGCGCCACAACGACCTCCAGCGTCGCGGTCAACCACCGCTCCGCCACGCAGCACCGCTATTGCGCCGCGATTGCGCGCTATTGACAACACTGAGGTGGTCGCAGTCGCCGAGGAGGCAAAGGACGTGGAGGTTGCAACATGCAGTGCCAGATCTGTTACCGGTGTGGACATGATGCAGCACCTTAATACTACATGAACTCTAGTCTAGTGGACACTCACAGTTTGGATCTGCACATCAATTCAGGCCTATTTCAAATTGGCCTTACTCCGCAGTTTGGGCCGTGTAATTTGGGACAGTTTCCTTTTTCTTCTCCAGCTGCTTATTGCCCCAGGTTTTCATATGGACATCCAGTTTGGCCTCCTATTTCTGATGCAGCATCTTAATACTACATGAACTCTAGTCTAGTGGACACTCACAGTTTGGATCTGCACATCAATTCAGGCCTATTTCAAATTGGGCTTACTCCGCAGTTTGGGCCGTGTAACTTGGGACAGTTTCCTTTTTCTTCTCCAGCTGCTTATTGCCCCAGGTTTTCATATGGACAGCCAGTTTGGCCTCCTATTTCTGGCCTAAGACTACCCACCCCACCTTAGATGATTAATGTTTGGACTCCACAGAGTTCATCTTCTGACTTCTAAGTCTACTACCAACAGTCGATTCCAACAAGATTTCTTCTGGTAGTTTGGCAATAATAATCAACAAACTAAGTTGTCGAAAGTCGATAATCATCAAAAGTCTCATGCACCTAATCAACCAGATCGGAGCTTTGATACCATTTGAAAAATCTGGAATCAGAAAATACACCCAAACACACAAGAAGCAAGAAGGGCTTTGATTGTTTACTGCAAGACCCAAAGAATGGGAACAACAATGGTACACCATAATCTCCGGGATACTCATCAAGTCTAGGCCTCTCTCAAATCTGTTATTTTCTCACCACATGATAACAGTCTTCCTCCTACTATTTATATTGTTTAACTAAATATATACTCTAACTAACAGTAGTTAGTTGTCCCCCTATGGCTCCCCTAATTTGACTGGTTTTATTGAGGGTCATTGCCTATCAAAATACAATGGCCATAAAAAGTAGTAGTGCATGCACTAGCAAAGAAAACATCAAGAAATGAAAGATTATTTTTTGTTGACCTGATGAAGATCCAACCTGCAGCTTCACAAATGAAGGCGGACCACCTGTATCACGATCCTCTAACTGCCTTACAGATGATCGGGAGAATACTGAGTATTTTTTGTTCATCTGCCATTCTTCATAAAGTGACTCAACAACACCTCCTAATACAGTCAAAACTTTAGGATTTAAGCAAGCTATGCCACTATGAACCGCAACTTTATTTTCCAAACGAATCTGCCAAAGGAGTACAAAAATAGTATCATAAACTGTAAAACGTATTTAAGAATGAATAAAATATATAAGTACAGATCCACATAGCGGAGAAAGCAACTTCTTTTACATACTTGAGCACATAAACTAACCTACCAACTAACAATGTAAATAACTAACTTTCAAATCAGTAATCTAGTAAAGTCTATGTAACAACTACATGAATCATAATATCATAATATTCCAAACATGCATCAACCCACGACAAATCCTGCCCTCAAAATCTACATTGCAATAAGCTAACCAACATAATTTTTTAAAATTTTGTGACATGATTGCTAACGGAAAGAGAAACCATGCCATGCCATCTGTTGTAGGCTCATAATCATGACAAATAAAAAATGGTATTACCTTAGTACCCGGAACCACATCATCGGGTATAACTGGAATGTGAGAATACTCTACAGCAGTGATCTCGGAGTGACCATCAGTAAGACATAGTCTAAGAAGTCTCCGGCCACCCGAACTTCCACCCACACTGCTCTTAGAAATGTCCCTCACTGAAGATATCTGTAACAACCAACAACTATAAATTATCCCATTCAACTTTGAGCCATAAATACAATATTCGCAACAACACAAACAGAAACCGAATACAAATGAAAAATTCGCGAAATTGAAAGAAGATGACTTTGCCTGAAGGACTTTGGGGCCGAGAAGATGCGAAGAAGGGTTGCGAAGAAGAGAGGGATGGGGCAAGGACTTGGCTCCGATGGATCTAAGGTCCGAATTGAGAAGCTCCGATTCAACGAAATCTACCACCTTGGAACGGTCATCGGCAAGTGCAGATTGAATAACGATGATGGCTTTCAATTGGTCTGTGTCTTCCAAACACCAACCTCTTCCTCTTAGGGTTTCTAACACCACCGTTCCTGCCTCTGAAACACTCCGCGAATTCTCCTCCATTTCGAATGCTCAATCAGCCTCAACAATCTCTCATGGTCATGGGTAAACCCTAGTTCTTAAGTTTTCTCCTGTAAAATAAAACGGTAGGGAGGGCGGGGGACACAACATTCAATAAGCACCACATTGCGGTTTGCACTATATTTTTTTTATAAGGTTGTACATTTTTTTCTTCTTTTAGAAAATAGGTTGCACATCTTTATAACTATTTCTTTTTAACAAAAGTTGTACGACGGAGAGGAAACACTTCTAGATTATCAGGGCAGGACATTAGTAACATGTTGGATAGGCCTCGACTTTTTTGTAGAAACCTCACATCGGGGGATCCCAATATGAAGGATGACCACCAACTGGTATTTTATTCAATGTAGAGGATTTGAAACCTCACATCTTTATAATATTGCACGAGTTTTATTTTTTTAATACATCAGAAAACTAAATGGTACGTCGTAATTTCTCAATTGGAGATCACATTAGCAACTCAACAAAGTATAGGGGCTAGCTTAGAAATTTTTTCAAAAAGGTTATAAATTTCGAAAATCAACTCATTATCACTCAAGCAAGTGCATCTGAGAAGTTCTCAAGAAAGTGAGGTAAATCACTAGGATATCTTAATTACTCGTACCAGGGTTTTCCTAGCCAGAACAATTCAATAGTTCATCTCCCAAGTTTAGACAAGTTTATTCGTCGCCTGACTTGATAACACGGCTCAATTATAAATTTTCAAACATGACTTATCTTAAATTAAGATAGTGATAAATACTCATATAAAATAATATAATAGTAATTCGAAAATTTTATCTTGGCCCCATGTGCTTCAACAAAATTGATAACCCGAGGTTATATGGTTCTTTGATGTGGTAATTTGCATGTTTTGTGGGGTTTAGTAAAGTTATTTCATTATTTTTAGTTAAGTATTTGCATTATTTTAATATTTTGTTATTTTAATTATTTTTATTATTATAGTTTTTAGGTTATTTTTATAGATTTCTTTAGGATTTAATGGAGTTATTTTGAAGTTGTTATCTTTTTCTATCTTTTAGTTAATTTCGGTTATTAGTTTTTAATTATTTCCTTTTTTTATTTTAGGTTAAGATTTAAGGAAATCAAGAAAAGAAGAAGATATGGAGTGGCTGGAGATTTTTGCATGAAATCCGTGCAAATTTAGCTTGTTTCTCGCGCAAATGCTTGAGCATCATAGTTGCTAGAATTTTTTGCGTGAAAATTCGTGCAATTCCTTCCTTATTTCGCGCAATTGCCGTTTTGTGTTATTTTTGCCCGAATTTTCATGCACATTTCTATGTTTCCTGGCGCAAATGCGCCAAACTCCGCTGTAAAGGGTATAAAACCTGATTTTAACCTAATTTCTTGTACCTTTTCACGTTGTAACACTTTAGCTTTTGGGATTGCAATTGAGCACGAATCTCTTAGGGTTTGCAGAGCTTTTTCAAGGCTTCTACTGGAGATTCTAGGTGCTATTTCTTCTCTCTTGTAATCTTGATTATGATCATGCTTGGATAAACCCCTTTTAGTACTTGGGTTGTGGATCCTTTTTAGGATTATGTTTTGATTCGAAATTTTGCTTCATATGAATTATATTTTCCAATCTACGTAGTTGTTTCAATTTATCTTTATTATACTTGAATGCATGCGAGTAATTTACTGATTCTTATGAGAACGGAAGTTGATTAGAAATTAGAGAATCAAGATAACAATTAGATTAGTTGTTCCCTACTGCTTGATTCAAGAGTAGAACCTAATTGTGTTGGCTAGTTTAAACAGGACTTCATCTTCAATTCCCTGGTCTAGGTGCTGGTAAACAGACTTAGTAATTGAATTGAAAGTCTAGGGGTGTGAGATATCAACATCTTAGAACATAGGTTAAATCGTCGTAGAGAATTTTATTGGATTCATATGAACATTGTTAGAATGAAAGTATAAGCCGAATAGGTGAAACAAGACTCAAGTACTATCTTCTCATCTAATTTCTTAAACTATTTTAATTTCCGTTCTTACTTTTTATGAGTGATTGCTACAATCTGCAAAATCCTTAAAATTGGTTTTTATTTTCATAATCTAAATATTAGAAGTTCAGAGAATTAGTATTGAATCACAATCCTCGAGGGATCGACAATTTATTACTACGAGCAACTTTGTATACTTGCAAAGGAGCTATGATACAGTGGAAGTCGTACTAGGATTGCAAGCGCAAATCCTAAAATAAAAGGTTTCTGGAATCCACCAGAAAGTAAGGGATAACAAGCACTGAACCCTAAAAAGATAACTCTGGAATCTACCTGAAAGTCTGGAATCCACCAGTAAAGAGATAAAAATCTCAAATTTGATTATCAATAACTTCCTATGGCTCATGCCTTACAACTGCTTAAATAGAGAAATATGAAAACCCTAATGAAACTAAAAATATTCTATTCTAAAATTAAAAGATCCTATTCTAAAATATACAAATTAAAAGACCCTATTCACAGAATAAAAAGATCCTAACCACGAATAAATAAAATTACTAAAATACTAAAAATATCCTAAAAAGCTCATACATCAGTCTCCTCTTCTTGTGAAGAACTCGACCCCGAGTTCTCATCACGATAAAGGACTTCAGCTGCCTCAAAACACCAGGATCAAAAGGCTTCCAAATTAAACCAAGGAGAGTGAGTGTTGAATATCTAATAAAAGCACATGGAAATGAGTGTGGAGACTCCTGTTTTGAAACACTAGCGTCCATCTTGTTGATACCTATAACACCCCGATTTCGGTGGCATCACTTTAGTAACCAAAAAGAAACTTAAAGCGGAAAAACGCGAATATTTTTTTTTCAATAATACAATCAAAGACTGAAAGAAATAAACTCCCCAACAAAAGATAACAGAACTAATATACAATAATATTTACAGCCCCCGCGTAAGTAACAAACCACGTCACGAGTATCCTCCAGTGACGAGAAGTAGTAGAAAGTAGCGCCCGTAGGCAATATGAACAGTCCAAAGGAAAAGTTAAGTGTTCGCAACACCATCCCTAAAAAAAATGAGAATAAGTTAGCCCAAACGGCCTAAAACAAGACCCCCTAATCCAACCAACTCTCTGTGATTTCCGTAGAGAAACCACACAAAAAGCTATCGGCAGGAACTACCCTGTCCCCAACTAGAAACATGATGGTCAGAGCTAAGACTCTACTCCTACACTAATCCTATCTTGAGGAGCTCACACCAGCACTCAATCCTACATGCTAGCGTGATCGTCGTCCGAATCGGAATCCAGAACGACCAAGTCTATGTACACCATCCTACCCCCTCTCGCTACCCCGATGCGCTCCGGTGCTGGCCTCACGGGCTTAGGGCCCAAGCCAAGATCATCGATGATAGCGATGGTGGGTGAGCTAGACTCCGCAGAAGTCCCTCCCACATGCTCCTCCTCTAAGGGGTCCTCATCATCAGAAGATGACGGTGGTGGTGGTGCTCCCACTCCTGGTCCGCAGTGCACGTTAGGTGGCAAGTTGAAGCTCACGGTGTACCTCCTCAGCACTCCCTCCGTCACCGTCAGGTGTCCCAGTCGGTCGACGCGGTCCTCCATAATCCTCCCCGAATAGATCGCACGGTGGCCGGCGGGGTCGACCACCCATGAACCGGGGTCATCCTGGTCCAGCATCTCAAACCGGGTCCCCCCCGAAGGGTGGACCATCGTAAACCAGTCCGCCATAGACATCTGACAATGGGCGTAGTCCGTCAAAGCACACACAGAAGACGCGAGGGTCAACTCCAAAGAATTATGTAAATAATAAATCCAATAGGTAAAGATAAGGAGTAGCCACTTAGGCTTATAAGTTAGAGATAGCATCCTAGGGTTGTACAATTCACAATGAATATAAAAGATGATAATAACAATTAGCATGCATCAAATAGATTTAACAAGTATCAATCACACTCAGCGACTAAGTTAGTATGCGTGTTGCATGAAATGCAATGCTGGTTGACAAGATGCATTCCGGAAAGATGGGCATCAACGAGTCAGCCCTAACACCAGCCACGGTGGGACCATTTCTGCTCGCGTGTCTCTTACACCACACAAAGCGTAGTCAGATCAGCAGTGAACCCGAAGGTCTGCCATTTCCGTCTGCTACTAAGAATCACCGCAGTGTTCTTATATGGAAATCCGGGTCTTATGACCATTTTGGAATCCACTGAGGTCCGGTATCCCGCCGTGTATTAACCTCAAAATGAGTGCATGAATGCAAAGTGATTAGCCCAACAACGTCTCCGACCTCACTCGACACGTCGTCACGTGTTCTAACTAACTTATTGTCTCTAGAAAGAATACCTTAAGGTAAATGTCGATTCTGCGACAAAATACAATTATTCATAAAGAAGAGTGCAATCACTCACGATAACTCTTCGAGTCATCAATGCTTTCACGAAGTCTCACGCTTCAGTGAAGTCTTATAAAATCACGAAGTCTCACGCTCCAGTGAAGTTTTATGCTTTCACGAGGTCTCACGCCTCAGTGAATTTACACACTTGCACGAAGTCTCACGCTTCAATGAAGTTTCATGCTGTTCACGAGGTCTCACGCCTCAGTGAAGATCCATGCTTTTCACGAGGTCACACGCCTCAGTGAAGATTCACGCTTTCACAAGGTCTCACGCCTTAGTGATTCTTCTCGGCTCATCCCTTGGATGGCTAAACAAACTGCTCAAAGAGCGAAGGAGTATCAACATACTCAGAACTTACAATTTCCCTAAAACTTGGATTCGACGACACTTCTCATTTTTCAAAACTAAAATTCAATCATAAGCTTGCATCCGAGATTGTTATCATTATTTAAAGGTTTAGAGGTTGTTTAATGTCTTATGAGTTTTCCTTGTAAAAATAGTTTCCATTTAGTCTTACCGTATTTTCCTATGAGTTTCAAAGATCCCACAATCCCAAGTAATTCCCAGAGAATGTCTCGATCCACTAAAACATAACAAGGCCCAAACTCCGTTCGTCCTGTCAAACTCTCTCAAAATCTCATAAAAATTCGGCATGACTTGCCCGTTATTCTCACTCTCCAGTACCACAGATATATGAGTAATAGCATAGTTAAATCAGCACAGTCCAACAATCATAGCTCATATATAAACACATCCTAGATTAACCACGTAGCACTTAGCATATAGAGCAGATATCACACATCCTAGATTAACCATTTAACACATAGCATGTGATTCAAACTCAAAAACAGTCAATAGATAAATAATCATCATTGTCAGCCGAAGCCTCAGAAAACATTTTCTCAGTCAAACACAAACAAGTGCATAAACAGTAAATCAAGTCGAATGCGTCGACACCTAAAGCATTAGCTAATAGTTCAGTGAGTAGCTCTCACCTGTAGCTCCTCCAGGGTTCTCTTCACACGCTCCTTCACAATCAACTCCTTGTTCTTCGGGAAATTCCTCAAAAGAACCTTTAGAGCAAAAACCACAGAAATCAATCACAATGAGTCAGAAACTCAGCAAACAATAGATACTAGGGTTATACGAAGTAGCATATACTCCGAGGTACGATAATCTAACGAAATCGGACAAGTTTTCGAAAAAGAAATTCCCCCCCCTCTAATGAGGAGCTCTCGGCCACTATGCACAATTAGGTGGGCCGATTTTTCTTCGATCAAACTTGGTTCCTAGGTTATTATTAGTCGTAACTAAGGTGAATTGAAACTCGGAAAAATTATCGGATCGAAAACTGTTGCAGGGGTATTTCGGTCATTATTTTCAGCTTATAATTTCAAAATTGAAATTTCGAAAAACAATTTTGATGGGGACGTCAACAACGACGTTTATGACGACTAATCCTACTAGCACTAAGCTAAGTCGATAGTTTTCAGCTTAAAGGTTGCAACTTTGCTTAAAAATGGGTATTTCCCATAGAAATTGATTCCGGCGGCATTTCGGCGACATTCGGCAAAATGTAATCCGCTAGAAGTACTCTTGGGCACGTAGGGAAGATGTTTAGACACTAAAATCAAGCTATTTGGACAGTTTTACAAAAAGCTCCACACTTTGAGCACAGAAAAACATAGAAGAAGTCGACAGAAATGACGATCAGATGTGAGGGATAGTAACTATACCTCGTAGTCTTCAAGTAGCAACAAACTGTGAAGCAATCGGGCAAGAAATGGCGAAAATATTATCTTCTCCCTCTCCTCTCAAACTCGCGGCCTCTATGGTGAAAATGGGGAAGTTTTTGCAAATTTTCTCATTTTCTTACTATTTATAGGTTTTGGAAAATGCAGAAAAAATGAAAATTTCGCGATTCCGATTTTTCCTGCACGTTCCTCCGTGAATTCTAAGATAGGTTTTGGCGACAGAATTCCAAAACTCAAAAGAGGTTTCTTGGAATTAAGGTAAACGATTCAAAGTCGGTGTAAATCTATTTTACCCGAAAAACTACTTTTTGCAGTGAATGTCGGAAGAGAAAACTTCCTTCTGAAGAAAGATTGGAAACATCAAGAAAAATGGGTGTACGCGTGTGGAATCTTCATTTGAAGCTCCGAATAGAAAAAGTCTTCATCGTCGGTTGATTTTAGGATTCTTGAACTATCAGGGTTTTGGTTTCGGCAAACCTTCGAGTATTGGAATTTGACGTTCGTACATTCCGGGGTTTCGTATCGAAACGCTTGTTTATAGACGAATAAGAGAAGTTCTAACATTTCTCTGAAGATTTTTGGAATTAGTTTCCATCATGTCTTAAAGTGTAAATTAGCTATTTACTAGGGTTCTTGACCTAGGTTTAAGCGAATACTAATCGTGCTATAACTTTTATCAATTTTGATACAATCCTTAGACTTTTCCTGAACTTTCTCCTTCATAAAATCTATTTCATTCAATAATCTCTTGTTCAGGTTTCCCTTCACAATACATCAACCTAATCGTGAATAGGAATTTTATTCACTTATCCTAAACTTAAAAACTTGGGTCTTACAATACCAGGATCAAATTGTTTTCGCTGAATACCATTAAATTGAAAGAGTGTGTTTTCTAGATGAACAAGCAGTGATTGAAACAACTTCCAGTGGCATGGAATCAATTGTCTGAATTGCGAGTTACACAAGTTGGATTGCACTTCCTCTTGCTCAGGCATATTATCAAACAGATGGGGTGCAAACTTGGGAACAAGGACAGATCGAACCTGAGGCACAACCATAAGTGTTGGATTGTAAGGTGTGACTACTGCCTCGATGCCCAAATTGACAGAAGTGTCTGCCTCAGATATAACATGGGGTGCAGCCTCTGAGATGTCGTCATATCTAGGTAGAAGAGAACTGTGTGTTGGTGTGCTCTCGCTGCACAAATCATCCAGCAACGTCTTTGCGTGGACTGTACGCACGATAGTATTTACTTTTCGGAAGTCCGCCGACGCTAATTTCTTTGCTTCGAAACCCTAGTTTTGAGCGATGGATGAAGACTTTTTCTATTCGGGACTTCTAACGAAGTTTCCGTCCAAGTTGCCAGATTTGTTTCGACATTTCCAATCTTTTTCCAGTACAAAGTTTTGTCGTTTGAGCATCACAGCAAAAAGTAGTTTTTCGGGACAGATTAACTTACACCCGCCTTTGGGATTTTAGATATCGTTTTTCCCAAATCTTAGGTATTTTTTTTGAGTTATGGAATTCTGACGCCAGAATCTCTCTTAGAATTCCTCGGTGAACGTGCTGCAAAAATCGGAATCGTGAAATTTTCATTTTTCCGCGATTTCACCCGCCTATAAATAGGCGAAAAAGCAAAAATCTTGCCATTTCACCCATTCAAGGCCGCGAGTTTAAGGAGCTTGGGGGAGAAGAAGATTTTCGCGAAAACTGGACCAATCTTCGTGCAGTTCGTCCCTACTTCTAGGTATTGATGTAACTAGCATGAATCCTACCTCTGATTACTATTTCTGTTGCGTTTTTGTAGTCGTTTCTGTGCTCACAGTTTTGAGCTTTTTGTAAAATTGTCCGATTTCTCTGATTTCTTGGTTGGGGTTTGTTCTCTAGGTTCCCAAGAGCCTAAAACCTCTGTCAGTAAACGCTGATTGTGATCCAATTGATAAGGATCTGAAAAACTGATTCAAAACCCTTTTTGTCTCACATTTCGAAACTTTATTGTCGAAAAGCTGTAATCTGACTTCGTGCCTTTAGGATTTTTTGTCACGGATGTCATAAGGATCAATGCTGTCGAATTTGTTTTCAGAACTGATAACTTTGAAGTTTTGAGCCTTTATTTTGGACCAAAATGCCCCTGGATAGTCGTATTTCGACCCGATTGTCCGAAAATTGTTCTGACAGTTTCTTTGCCTTAGTTTTACCCTAAAACTACCTTGTAAACAAATTTGATCGGAGAAAAAGAGCCGAAGCCCTTTTACCTTTGAGGCCGTGGGTTATTCCTTTAGGGGGGAAGTTTTTCGTTTTCGAAAACTTGTCTTTTCGTACCCGGATGTCGTATTCTGAAGCTTTAATGCTTTGTCTATCGTTTATGTATTGTATTGCGATCGAACTAATCGATTTTGTTTGGATTCTGCTTTGTTTTCTCCGAGGTTCAGTTGAAGGAACTTTGGAAGGTTCAGAGCACTTGAGTGAAAGAGCTTGTGATTTCGAAGCTGGATCAGCTCGAGGTTAGGGCAACTTACTGTATTAGCTATGATTGCATGATAGGCGTCGATAAATTTGACTTATGCTTTATCTGATGTTGTTTATGATGATGAGTTGATGTTATGATGCTTTTCCATAACTTGTGGTGTTGTGCTTTGGTTGGATTGTGCGTTCTGACGCAATTTTGGAGTGGAGATTCATTGATCTGGTGATCTTTGATATTTCGGGTTGGATGAACAACCCTAGGCAAGTCCAAATGTGGGGTTTGAGACTTAACCATATGTTGGAATTCTTAGACATTCCCCGGGAAATGTATTTTGGGTGGTTGATCTTTGAAAACTTAGAACGATAGAGCTTTGAAAACTAAAGACTTGGGAAACTTAGACTTTGAGAAATAAACTCATAACCTGACTAATGTGAATTGAAATTATTTTTGTTAACGAATAATCATAGGAGAAACTAAAGGGGAAAATATTTACGAAAGACGGGGAAAAGTCGACTTTGTGGTGGGTCTTGAGAGTTTTGGAATTGGGAAAGCCACTAAGGTGAGCTATGGTGATGATTGAAGGTCACTGAGTACTCTAGTACTCTTGGGAGTGTTGCTGGAGCCGTGTTGTATTGACCGACACTTAGTGCTCTTGTTGTTTGGGCTGTGTTGTATTGACCGACACTAGACCCTTGTGTATTCTTGTTGGTGGAGTTGTGTTGTATTGACCGACACTTACTCCGAGTTGTGTTGTATTGACCGACACTAACTCATGGGTTTGTTTTGAGTTTGGGTTGTGAGCTAAACACTTATGTGGTGAGGACGATTCGTTGTTTGGCTAACCATATTGCATCAATTGGGTGAATAACAGGACTGGTTCACCTGTGCATATCATGGTGAATAACGGGAATGGTTCACCTTGCATAAATGATGAATAACGGGAATGGTTCATCCAGGATGAATAACGGGAATGGTTCATCCATAGTGAAGAACGAGAATGCTTCACTTGTGGCGAACGGGAACGCGTCACAAATCCGGATCATATTGTGCATTTCACGCAGACATTCATTCTGACTTGAATTGTGTGCTGTTTGTTTATTTAAGCATTGTTAGAGCCATAACATGTTAGGATTGTTTATATATGTATATATCAACATATATCTATACTCCCTATCACATGTTGAGTGTATATCTACGTATTTCTGTGAGTTGACCCTAGCGCCTTGGCTTTGTTTGTATGTTTGTGTTTGGACGGTCGGCCTGCTGCCAGATGTCGATGGCCGACTGGTTCTCGATGGTCTCTCCCTCGGGGGGGATCAGATATGAGCTTGTGGATCAGGATGCCCCCACCGCTTGGGTGATCGATGTCCCTGGTCACCGAGCGACGTACAAGGGAAGGGTCATGGAGGACCGGACGGATGAGCGAGGACGCCTGATGAGAGGAGTGCTACGGCGTATGGAGCTGAGTTTTGACTTGCCGCCCTCAGTTCACTGTGGACCAGGCACTGGTCATGGACCACCTGCACCACCTTCGACTTCACCTTCTGTTGAGGAGGACCCGGCGGAGACCGAGCCTGCTGTTGCTGCACCTGTAGCGCCACCTCCTGCTACTGCCATTGCCCCTACCGACGTGGCGTCGTCCTCTAGGCTCGTACAGCCGAGGAGGGAGTCTGTTGTCCCATCTGCCTCACGTCTCTTATCTTTCTCTTCACCGCACGGCTACCGTGTGGACCCCTTGATGAGGGTGGTGGAGGAGGATGTTCTTACAGGAAAGGTGGACGTGGAGATCGGCTCAACTAGGGCGGTGCGCAGGACAGTTAGGAGGGAGGTCATGGATTTGGACACCGAGATAATTACGGTGGATTCCGACTCTGACTCCGAGAGCAGTGGGGAGAGCTACTCGCCGAGCAGCGATGAGGAGGAGGAGGATTGGTGAGCTGAGCTGGGAGGGTAGGTTAGGACTAGCGTCATTTTTTGTGTAGAGCTCTGATCGTCATACTTTTTGGGACAGGGTAGGTTCCGATGTGTGGCTTTTTTGTGTGGTTCTTTTGAGGAGGATCACAGAGAGTCTGTCGGAGTATAGGGGTCTTTTGTTCAGGCCATTTTTGGGTGCCGACTTTCTCTGGATAACTGTATATTTTGATACTTTTACCTACAGTGCTGGTTTGTATATATTTGCTTGCGGGCGTACTACTTTGGAGTCACTGTGAGTGCGCGTGACGGGAGAGTGCAGCTGAGGCTGTACATGTGCATATATTGTATATCGGTTAGTTTAGTTGTTGGGTTTTGTCTTTATTTCTTTATCGCTTTTATTTAAAGGAATCAAATGAAAAAAAAAATTACCTGTTTTCCGCGTAAAGTTTATTTTTGGTTACTAAAGTGACACCTGGAAATCGGGGTGTTACAGTTTTTGTTTCTGAATAATGTGAAAAAAAAAATAGCAAAAGGGGTATAAAAAACAAAAATTAGAGAAATTGGGTAGTGTTGGCCACATGGAATGGTGATGTGGCTCGGAGAAGATATAATTCGCAGGTTTTTTTGAAAATTACAGAGTTCGCATGTTTTTACGTGAATTGAGGGGGATTGAGGGACTGACTTAATATGCAATACGCATATATTGTTGTGAAGTATAAAATGTTAAATATATTAGATGCTAAATGGCTTAATAGATCTTTTGGTCCCTCACTTGTCACAATTTTGCACTTTTGGTCTCCAATAAAAAATTCACATTTGGTCCTCCACATTGCTTAATGTTTTGCAAAAATAATCCCTATTTGCCACTAAAACGACAAAGGTGTGTAAATGTGAGGACTAATTTTACTAATTTTTTCTGGAGGGACCAAAAGTGCAAACTCGTGATAAGTGAGGGACCAAAAGAGCTATTAAGCCATGCTAAATTAAAAGTATCAAAATAGTAGTAGTTCTAGTGATAAGGACATTTTTAATTATCCTAGAGGTCCAAGGTTCAACTCCTTCTTCTTGAATATTTTTATATTCTGGCTATTTCTTTTTTTTTAACAAAGATTTTTTTTTAAATATTTTAACAAAGAGTTTAAAATGTTATTATTTGTTTTCTCTACTACTCATTAAATAAAATTATATCCCCAAATGATAACTCAAGTGGAAAGAACTGGGGACATATGGGTGGGAGAAGATCCCGAGATCAATTCTGGAGGTATCATTTATCTTTCCGATATACCAAAAAAAATTATACTATAACCTTTTAATATTTTAAATAGTCATCGATGAAATTTTATTAAAATAATGAGCATAAAAAATAATAAATTTAATATTTCTAATATATGTCAAAGTTGAAAAAAAATATACCTACTCGATCTTAAAAAAAGCTCTAATTAAAAAAAACGTATTAGTTGTTTAAATTATATCTTTTCTTTTCACAAAATCTAAACACAACACTAACCCTATCATGATTTCTCTCCACAACGGGGTTTACGCTAGGGGGACCTTCTATCCCCATATTTTTATTTTTTGTGGTGAAGTTTTATCCTCTCTAATGAGAAAGGTTATGGTGGACTCCTCTTTCCATGATATTTTGATTGCAAGGAGTGCTCCTACTGTGTCACATCTATTCTTTGCCGATGACAGTATCATTTTCACACAGGCTACAGTTCAGGAAGCGCTTGTGATATCTTCTATTCTTTAAACCTATGAACATGCGTCTGACCAGAAGGTAAACCTTGACAAGTCTCAGCTTCTCTTCAGCCAAAATGTCCCTACCACCAGAATTGATGAGCTTGCACCACTTTTGATTGTTAAGGAAATATAGAACTTTGATAAATACATTGAACTTACTACCATCATTGGTAAATCAAAGTCACGAGTATTCAACTTTGTCAAAGATAGAGTTTGGAAAAATACGAAGGGATGGAAGGAGAAATCACTATCATGAGCAGAGAGAGAGAGAGAGAGAGAGAGAGACCCTAATTAAATTAGTAGTCCAGACAATTCCTTCATATGTGATGAGTTGTTTTGAACTTCCAAAATAAATATGCAGGAAGATTGGAGGAATGATTGGCCGGCTTTTCTAGGGTGGGAATGTGTAGCAACGACCCCTACATTGGATGAGTTGGGAGGGGATGGCAAGACCAAAAACTTGTGGTGGCTTGGGGTTCTGGATTACATCTGCTTTCAATAAAGCTTTTTTAGGAAAACAATGGTGGCGCCTTTTGTCTAGTCCTTACAGTCTTGCGGCCAGAATTAAAGGCAGAGCATTGCCCAACCTGTTCTATTCATGAGGCGAAACTCTCAGGAAATGCAAGTTATTTTTGGTGGAGTATCTATGGGGCACGATGGATTATAGATCAAGGGGATCTTTGGAAGGTTGTCAAGGGCATGCAAATAAGGATATGGGAGCAGTATTGGATTCCCACAAATTCTGACTTTGGTTCACACACATGCTCCATCTCAGCCTACGATATCTTTGGTTTTTGAACTGATTAATAACGAGCTTTGGAGGTGGAACCTTCCTTTGCTTCGTTCCATTTTTGGAGTCGAGGAGGTTACAAGGATATGTTCAATTCCCCTCTCTATTCGCAGGCCTCCTGGTAAATTTATCTAGAATGACTCGGTTAATGGCGAATATAATGTGAAGTCTGGATGCAATTTCGCCATGGCTACCCGGTCTCTCCATAGTTCTTCTTCTTCCACGATGCCTTATGGTAATGACCCGATATGGAAAAAACTATGGCATATTATGGGGCCTCCTCGTTGTTGAGACGTTTTATGGAGGGCATGCCATGATATTCTACCAGCTAAGAAGAATCTGCTCCGGCAAGGTATAACTTCAAATGACATTTTCCCTGTGTGTGGGTTGGAGACTGAAACATCTTTACATGCATTATTTTTATGTGTTGATGCTAGGGGGTCTACTTTGCTTCCCAACTCTTAATCCGTGTTCCTCTCTCTTATCTGGCCTCTTTTCGTTCATGGCTGGAAGGTCTTCTACGGTTAAATGATCAATGGGAAATTAGCCATATTTGATGCACAAATGATGATGCGTGATGAGGTTAAGTTGTTGTTTTCCTGTTGATGCATGAGGTATGACATTTCAGGATGCACATGATTATTTTTCATTGTCTTCAATAGATCTTCAAACACTAATTGTTGCTTCTAGATTCCTAAAGTCTTTAGACGATGCTTGTGGACTATAGACTGTTCAACTTGTAGATGTAACATCCTGACTTGGCGACTGACCTCACTGTAACAACACGAGTCTTTTCAGCGCGCTTTGCCTCACTTGCGCACTTCCCGAGAAAACTTCCCTGGAGGTCACTCATCCCAATATTACTCCAAGGCTAGCACACTTAACCATGGAGTTCTTATGAGTTAGGCTCCCGAAAAGAAGTTGCAACTTGTTGTCATGAGTAGTACCAATCAAATCTTTTATACCCTCATCAACTGTATAGTTCATCCCTATACAATCTCGGCCGCAGATCACTCCCCGCCCTCGTCGGCCCCGAGCGTCACAGGCCCACCAGCTTCCGCTTGGTTCGTCCCCGAACCACACCGTACTGGGAGAGGTCGGCTTTGATACCATTTGTAACATCCTGACTTGGCGACTGACCCCACTGTAACAACACGAGTTTTTTCAGCGCGCTTTGTCCTCACTTGCGCACTTCCCGAGAAAACTTCCCAGGAGGCCACCCATCTCAATATTACTCCAAGGCTAGCACACTTAACCATGGAGTTCTTATGAGTTGGGCTCCCAAAAAGAATTAAAGTTGCAATTTGTTGTCATGAGTAGTACCAATCAAATCTTTTATGCCCTCTCATGTACAGTCCATCCCTATACATTCTCGGAATACCTCTTGTTCGGGTGTGAGATCGGTTCATTCATGTGCCCCTCCGACTAAAAGCCTGCCAGGAGCCGCTCCTTGTCTGTGCCTCACTGCACCGCAGATCACTCCCCGCCCTCGTCGGTCCCGGGTATAATGACGAGGGGTGTAAGACCCGAATAATTTATGTGATTAATTAACTAGTTATTTATCGGTTTATGGCGATAAACGCTATTAAGCTTAAGTTGATGTGTTAATTGTGCTTTGTGTGTTTATATAGAATAATTGTATTATTAATATTATTATTATTTCTTCCTAAAAAAAAGAAAAGAAAAGTTCAAGTTTGAGAAAGAAAAACTAAGAGTCACGTGAGTGGCTTACAATGAACTAGAAGAAAGCAACAAAATTAAAGAAAGAAAAAGATGTGTAATTAGCAAGTATATACGTATATTTAGGTTGTTAACACTTCTACATTCGATCACATAAATTTGTTCAAAGTGATCTTAAATTATATTATAGAGTTCCTCATAATTTTTATGATTTTGATTCATCTTCTTAATATTTTTCGCAGAGTTAAATCCTACACTACAGAAATTAACTCAAACATATTTTTCTACCGTATTTTGATGAATCGACGGTGTTTAGAATGATCAATTATTATTATTCCTTCTTTCTCCACCTTACTCACACATAATCTTTCACATTTTGGTTTCCAATCATCACATGATAGTGAGAAAGCTACAGCTCCTATGTACATCTTAAAACAAGTATATTAAAGTCCATTCTTATCCTAAGTGAAGTCGGTTCACTTCTGTCATGATGAAGCACTCTGCACCCAGAAAATAGAGGGCATGATGTGTTAGATATAATGTCATAGAAACCAATTGAAAAAAAAGAGTACCTATTGATGTGTAGAACAGGAAAGGGTAGGAGTCGCAATTGTGGAATTTATATGGGATTGGGATAAGGATGTTCTGCAATTTTCAGAGTAGAAGATAAGTACTGCAAAGCGTGGATAAGAAGCCTAAAGCATGACTAAGCTGCCATCATCCCAAGTGACCCTTACACCACCAGCTTTGTAAACTATGATTGGCATAATGTCTTCCACCAAATGCTTCATTGCACCTCATGCTTCGTTGCATATGCTGCAGTACTTTTTTTAAGCCTCCACCACGCTATGTTTCTGCATGCTTCACACCCCATAGTTGCTGCATGATTCACACCTCATGGTTTATTGCATGTTTCTCTCGGCTTTCCAGCTCCTACTTTGGTTCATGTAACATAGCCAGCTTTGATTTACTTCATTCTTAAGTATTTAATTGGTTGAGGCTATATATATGGAAGCAATGGCTTTGCAGAATATTAGCATAGACACGAGAGAGGATTCTGAGCAACACACATTGACAAAGCAATTGATTCACACACAAAAATTCACAATAGCATTAGCTATTTGAGTGAGTAGATTTTGGTGAAAATTCTTGAGTGTTTGTTTTGAGTGTGAGGAGAATCTTAAGTTTTGGAGCGGAAGCTAGGATCTTGAAGCTTAGCATTTACGAAACCAATTAATTTTCTAAGGTAAGGGCACTTCGGCCTCGGGCTAGTTATTGTTTGTGTTTGTTTATGCCTTGCTATGGAATGTTATAATGAGCATGATAGTAGGATTATCAATGATTGCATATGCTAGAAATGATATATGAATGTTGATGCAAGAAATGCTAGTTGTTGTCATTATGAACATGCCTATGTGATTAGGATGCTAGCCTTATTTATTGATATGCATGCAAGTTATATTTCAATATGAGATGATGTTCATGGGATGAACATGTAAGGCGGGGAGTCTTGAGATGATGACTAACTTGCGTGGCATGAGTCTGTTATCAAGTGACCGGGATCGGGCTTGAGGGCCAAGACTGGTGACTTGGATTGGGCTAGTCTACGGCGAAGTTCAGGGGATGGACCTGAACGAGGACAAACATGAAACGACAGTGCGTTAGCGAGCGGCTAACCCCGATCGTGGAGTTGTGGGACAGCGATTCGTTGGCTGAGTCGACCCCGATCGTGGAGTCGTGTTTGTCATTCCTTTCCATGAGGGATTGGTTGAATGGATATCCAAAGTGTTTGTATGTATATACACGAGAATCGACTAACTATAACTTAGAACTATGATTTAGTTCCCCACAGTTGTGAAATCTAGAGCTGAATATAGTTCCCCTATTTGTGAATATAAGTTTAGGGAAGAACTTGTGATTGGTAGGGCAATATACCCTACTTATGATATGTTTGTGTTAGAAGTTGACCATTGCTTGTTTGTTGTTTGTTGTTTGGGGCGCTTAACGCCTAGACAACGAGCATGCTTGTGATCAGTCGAGACGCGGTCCTACACCTGCTTGATGTGGACAACGACAAGGCTTGGGACATCGACCGCGTGACTGATGGTTCAGCTATGGGATCAGCGAGAACAGAAGATGCGAGGCGATTTGATGCGAGCGTGGGATGAGGCCATGGAGGCACGTGGATTATGATTCGGGTATTGGGTGTGATAATTGAGTCTGTTCTTGGGGGTGAGCCGAGTTTGTTTATAAGGTTCGGACCTAACCTAGAGACCTTCTTGTTGTGCTGGCTCAAGGGCGGTCGAACACTAGTTTAAAATTATGTTTTAATTTGAAAGAACCATTGTACGCTTCCGAAGCTTTTATTAATAAAATGAAACTATTCAGTCCACTTGCTCATGTTACTACTCCTTTATTGTTAAGCTATGTTTCAAAAAGGTTCTATTTCGACTAATATTCACCCACGTTTTTGAAAAGGTTACTAAAGCGTGCGACCCTCGAGAAATTGGGGCGTTACAGTAGGCAGATGTTATATCCTAACATTTGTTGAGTTGTACTTGCATGCTTCGGTTGACTTTGATTCTTAACCTTTCTCTTCAACCTCAGACACTTCTTGCTTACTCTTGTCTTCATGTTGATCTTCATAAGAGTTTTGTTGCTTTATCATCAAGCTTCATACTGGTCTTTGTTGTTTTGACATTGTCTTCATTGCTTTGTTTTGATCTTCTTTGTTTTGCCACTGTCTTCATTGTTTTGTTTTGGTCTTCGTCATTTTGTCGTCATTAAAACATATGTTCTTATAAAGGGAGAACTCATATAGAACTTACTAAAGATCGATTAAGACTTATGGCTCACTAAAAGAGGTAATCATGTTTTCTTTATTCTTGTTTCGTCATGTTGTGAAAGTCAAATGGTAACTTTATATCACTTTCATGTACCTAATCACTTTCTTATCTTCTAATGCATTTGAATTTCCCACCACTCTTATGCATCCTCATATAAGTAATTACACACATAAAAAACATCACAAGATTATAATTAAAATCACGTTGGGAAATACCCACAGGTTGTACACACGCATAGTGCACAAGGGGTTCTTCAACAACGACATTATTTTCCGTCGTCGATAAAATTAGGGAAGTGGAAAATGTAATTTACCCAATTAAAATCATAACATATCACATAAGCCACATTATATTTCCTGCCTTTATGGCGCGAATAATAATTCAGAGATAAATATTCGATAAAATAGCGCAGCACGAAAATCACAAAAATTAAATAAATAAATTATTTAATTCGGGTTTAATGTTCTAATGGTCGTTTTTGTTGGTGATGGCTTCCAAATTTATTATTGGTTTTGGGTAAGTGATCAATATTGAGTATTCTGGGTAAGGGAGAAGTTTATGGGTTTGTTTCAAGGATGATTATGGGATTTTTTTATTATCTATAAGAATACTCACTTTTGTTTTAAATATAATTAACTGGTTTAATTAATTTTTTTGGTTAATGGTCAAATTAGTCCCTGAGTTTGTAAGCGAATTTGATTTTAGCCCCTCTGAGGAAAATGACATTTAGTAGCCGTCATTTTTACACAGTTAATGACACTTTTTGACCGACACTAAAAGTCATTTTTCCTCAAAGGGACTAAAATCAAACTTACTAACAAACTCAAGGACTAATTTACTATTAGCTCATTATTTATTTATTTATTTAATGAAGTAACATCCTAGTGTCACGCCTTATCAGATCCACATCATTAAATGATGCCCACATAAGCTAATTCGTCTGCTGATTAGGCCAAATTAGCGGAAGGATAAAAATCGAATAATCATGTTACTAGTAGGTCTGAAATAACTCATTTTTTTAATAGGGACTACAATCACATAAATAGTGTTACTTCAAGGACCAAAGCTGCAAGTAAACCTTAATTTATGTAAGTGCTCTTTGAGTCCGATCCTTTCTCTACCTTAGATTAAAACACCATCCTCACACCCTAAATTTCCTATGATAAAAACATGATTTTTTTTTTGAAATATGTGTTGTATTTCAACCACACATTAAATAGTTGAAATGTTCTTTAAAAGAAACTGTTTTTTTTTATTCTTTAAAAGAAAATGTTGGAAATGAACGACTTTTATTTTTTATAAATTTTTTTGCAGGCCTTCTAATTATTTTAATTGATTCCAACAATGAATTATTAAATAAATAAATAAAAGGATTCAGTATAACTTATAAGTGCCAGACCAGCAAACAACTTTCCATTCTGTTTTATTTCCTTTTTCCATTCTTCCTACAAAACCTCCTTTCTTGCCGGCACTGCTATCCCTCTCTCTCTCTCTCTCTCCATTCCTCACACTCTCCCCTATGCTTTCCTCCATGCCCCAACATTGCCAAAACGATCCCATTGTTTTCTACAACCGCCGTCCTCAGCCGTAAACCGCCGCGTAAAAACCAAAAAACAGAGCACATTATCATTATCATCATCAACATCATCATCTCAGTCTAGCTAGTATGGCATTGATTCTGCTCCGCCCTTGGTGGGTGGCGGCGGCTGTGATATCCTTCATGGCGGTGGTGTGGCAGCTGAGTGAACGAGTCAACGCGGAGCCGACTCAGGATAAACAAGCCCTACTCTCTTTCATATCTCTCACGCGGCACGCGAACCGGGTCCAGTGGAACGCGTCCGACTCGGCCTGCAACTGGTTCGGAGTCCAATGCGACCCTTCACGCTCCTTCATCCACTCTCTTCGCCTCCCCGCCGTCGGCCTCGTCGGCCCCATTCCGCCCAACACAATCGGCCGCCTCACTCAGCTCCGCGTCCTCAGCCTCCGCTCCAACGGCCTCACCGGCGAGATCCCCGCCGATTTCTCCAATCTCTCCCTCCTCACCAACCTCTACCTACAGAACAACCACCTCTCCGGCGAGTTCCCACCCAGCTTGACTCAGATGACTCGCTTGACTCACCTCGTTCTCTCAGCCAACAACTTCACCGGCGAAATCCCGTTCTCCATCAACAACCTCACACACCTCACTGGTCTCTTGTTAGAAAACAACGGTTTCTCCGGTAAACTCCCGAGCATCACGGCCAAGCTAGTCAACTTCAATGTCTCCAACAACCGCCTCAATGGCTCGATCCCCGAGAGCCTCTCCGGTTTCCCCTCATCGTCGTTCGCCGGGAATTTAGATCTCTGCGGAGGGCCGTTAAAGCCGTGCAACCCGTTCTTCCCCCCTCCGTCGGCGCCGTCACCTTCACCGGCCAGTAAGAAGCCGAAGAAGAAGCTCTCCACAGCCGCCATTGTGGGAATTGCGGTAGGTGCTGCTGTGGCTGCATTGCTGTTGCTGGCGCTGCTTCTCTTGCTTTGCTTCTGCCGGCGCAGGCGACCTGCGAAACCACCGCCGGCTGTGGTTGCGTCGCGTGCTGTTCCGGCTGCGGAGGCCGGTACCTCATCTTCCAAAGAGGACATGACCGGGTCGGCGGAGGCGGTGGCGGAGAGGAACAAGCTGGTGTTCTTGGAAGGCAGTGGTGTGTATAGCTTTGACTTGGAGGATTTGTTGAGGGCTTCCGCGGAGGTTTTAGGGAAGGGAAGCATGGGGACTTGTTACAAGGCGGTGTTGGAGGATGGGACTACGGTGGTGGTGAAGAGGATGAAGGATGTTGTAATTACCAAGAAAGAGTTTCAGATGCAAATGGAGGCTCTTGGGAAGATTAACCATGAGAATGTGGTTCCTCTCAGAGCGTTTTACTACTCCAACGATGAGAAATTGCTTGTTTACGATTACATGACTGCTGGGAGCTTGTCTGCTC
The DNA here is from genome assembly GCF_012489685.1 of Lotus japonicus. NCBI lineage: Eukaryota > Viridiplantae > Streptophyta > Magnoliopsida > Fabales > Fabaceae > Lotus > Lotus japonicus. Next base: position 42,978,329 of record NC_080041.1, on the reverse strand, counting down.
TGCTTCACGGTACTACATTTTTCCATTTTCAATTTTCAAATTTCAAATTTATTTATTTTTATTATTTGCATTTTTGTTCACCATTTTTCCTTGCTGGAATTGACAACATTGTTTATTTTGTCCTGCAATTTTGATTAAATTCATGATCCAGCTGTTATTGTTTTTCAAGTTATGATGTTTGGTTGTTTGTCTATATATGCATCTTAATTTAGTCTGCTCTATACTAATGGAGGTGGGTAGTGTGTAAATTCGTGTGTTGTTTGCAGTGGGATGCATTATGTTGTTTATGTTAAATTATTAAGTAGGTGGGATTTGGTTTTGGGTGGGGATTGATTAATTGGAGAGGATTAGGATGATATTTTAAGTTGCAAGTTTCTGATTGTATGCTTCTGGAGAGAGCAAACATTCTTTATGTTCTCAACTGATGAGTGCCTTTCTTTAATTTAACTAGTCACTTTCATGTTCATTCCGCCAAACATACGCAACAAGCACTCACGATGTTGGAACAGTACTGGTACGAGTGGTCTCCCCAAAACTGTTTCATGTCTTTCTTATATTTAGGAATAGAAGATACTTATAAAGCAACTTCTAACTTTCTAATGATTAATGAAAGAAGAAAAAAAAGACCTTACATTTTAAAAGAAATGTATGTTCTTATGTTATTGTGTCACTAGTTTCTGTTTTTGATTGGTTGAGATTATTTTATACTAAAACACAACATCAGAATTTGCAATAACTCATAAACTAACTAACGTGTCTATATTATTGTTTTGATTAATGACAGGAAGCAGAGGTTCTGGAGAAACGCCACTGGATTGGGACACACGAATGAGAATAACATTGGGAGCGGCAAGAGGCCTAGCGAGCCTCCACGTGTCAGCAAAATTGGTCCACGGCAACATAAAATCTTCCAACATCCTCCTTCGTTCGAACCATGACGCTTGTGTTTCGGATTTTGGGCTCAACCCAATATTCAAGAACTCTGACCCGCCCAGCCGAATCGCAGGATATCGTGCCCCGGAGATCCTAGAAACCCTAAAATACACCTTCAAATCTGATGTGTACAGCTTCGGCGTGCTGGTGTTGGAGCTGCTAACTGGGAAAGCGCCGAACCAAGCCTCACTAGGGGAGGAAGGGGTCGACCTTCCAAGATGGGTGCAGTCGGTGGTTCGCGAGGAGTGGACCGTGGAGGTATTCGACGCAGAGCTCATGAGATATCAGAACATCGAAGAGGAGATGGTTCAATTGTTGCAGGTCGCAATGGGATGTGTTTCACTCGTGCCCGATCAGAGGCCCACCATGCAGGAAGTGGTGCACATGATTGAGGAGATTAACCGTAGCGAGACCGATGAAAGGTTGCGTGGGTCATCGGATGATCCTTCCAGAGGATCTGATGGTCACACACCACCTCAAGAGTCTCGGTCTACACCAAAATCGGACACGTCATAGTCAAAAACCTGTAAAGAGGATATAATCATATAAAGAGAAAAGATAAAATTATTGATTTTAAAGTAAGGGTTGAGGGGAAAGAACGGGTGAGGTCTTGAAAATGTGAAAAGTAAAGTAAATAAGTGAGTTGTCATTAGTCAAGTTTATCTGTAATTTTTCTAGTATTTTTTATTTTTCTATTAATTTCAATTATTTTTTACAAGTAAGAGACTTTGAATTGTTCATGGAGTGAATCTGTAAGGGGTTGGGGAGTTTCATGAAGTGATTGAGATTGAACATTTCATTTACTTTTGTTCTTATTTTTTGCTAACTTTTAATTGTAGTTATTTTACATTTTTGTTTAAGTTTTATGTTTTCTAGCTGTTTTGGTACACGTCTTGTTTTACTATATCCATTTACTTGTTCTTGTAATATTGTTTTATTACACGATAGCAGATAACCTAAAAAATTAAGATTTGTCACGTGATAGTAATATTTTTGAAACTAATCTAAATTGTTTAAAATAAAAAATGATTTGTAACCGCTTCCTATGATCGTGCTCCTAGCTGCGATTCCCATGTACAGATTCACGTGGATCATAAAAATCTGGTGGTGGGGATGCCTACAGTTTGGTCTTTATGGATGCTGAGGAATGCTATCATATTCAGGGATGGAGATCGGGATAAGGATCATATTGTGGATTTAATTCAGACGCGCTCCTAGCACTAGATTAAGGCAAAGGCGAGAGATTTTCAGAATTCTTTGTTTGAATGGAAGACAAATCCAATTGTTTGTTTATTAATTATGTATTTTGGGTGGGGAGTTTGAGTTTGTGAAGTCTTGCATCTTATAGGGCTTGATCATTTTGGTGGTTCTTTGGTCTTGGCCTCATTTATTGGTTGTGTTTTAGTGGTTGGCCATTGACTATATTATTTGCATGTTTTTGAACTTCTAGACTCTTTTTTTTTCCTTTTCTTTTCTTACTTTTTTGTATTTGAGTTTACCAATACAAATCTTTGGCTTATAAAAAAAAAACTTCATCTTCTACGACATTTGCTATCATTATGCCTGTTATGGACATTTTACCACACACCTCCACTACATGGAGCCAAGGAGGTACGAAAATGACAAAGGCACTCTTAGTTTTTGTAACTCATGGTGGGGATGGAGACAAAAAAGTTTTATGTTCTTTCTGGTTTTCCAATTATTATAATCATACATGCCCAGAATGTTTTGAATTCAAAATCATGATTATCGAGACTGTATGAAAGCTAGGGCTGTCCAATAATTTGAAACCCGACCGAACCCGACTGGCCCGCTACAAAAAAAGGCCACCTCGGTTCGGGCGGGTCGGGTACGGTGGCGGGTTGGGGTTGGGAAAAAACCGGCTCCCCATGGTTTGGTTCGGTCGGTTACGGTTTGGAGCCCAGTCCGACCGAACCCAATATATAAAAAAAAACAAATCAACCGACCTAAGTTTTTAAAACCCAAACCCTTTGGCCCCAAACCCAAACCGGCCAAACCCTAATATCTCATCCTTCTCCTCTTCTCTTCTCCTCTTCTTCTTCTCCCCAAACCCAAACCCTACCTCAGTTACCTCCTCACCGCCGCCACCTTCTCCTCTTCTCTTCTCTTCTTCTTCCCAAACCCAAACCCTACCTTCTCACCGCCGCCACCACCACCCTTCTCCTCTTCTCTTCTCCTCTTCTTCTTCCCAAACTCAAACCCTACCTCCTCACCGCCGCCACCACCCTTCTCCTCTTCTCTTCTCCTCTTCTTCTTCCCAAACCCAAACCCTACCTCCTCTCCGCCGCCACCACCCTTCTCCTCATGACCTGCGCCGCCACCACCCTAGTCACTCCACCACTGCATCTGCATGGCTTCTTGCCTTCTTCCTCCATGCTTCTCTGGTCCGAGATAGCTTGTTCATCTTCATTTTGCCTCAATCGATTCTGATATCGCAAGATGAAGTGAACATGCTATTTCGCATGAGATAAGCAATTGAAAACTTGTTCTTGACTTCTTGGTAAGTTGGTAATGGTATATCCAGATCTGATCTATGTTGTTTTTGGTTAATTTTTTTGATGAAATTGAATGAAATTACTCAAATTAGGGTTCTTTGCTCTTCATCTTTCTATTTTCCGCAAAATCCGGTGGAACCGACCCGACCCGCCCGTTACCCGACCAACCCGAAACCGATCCAAACCGACACATCTCATGGTCGGTTACGGGCCCAGTTTTATGTCATGCGGGTTCGGTCGGTGGAGCTTTTTGGGCCCGAAACCGACCGAACTCGACCAGTGGACAGGCCTAATGAAAGCGTGAAACCCAGAAAGGTGGAAATAAGTTGGTTGCCTCTACCGTGGATTTTTTTTGCTTTTGGCCCACGATGGTCCAGAAAATATATCACATTCAATTACAACAATAACCTTATTCTTTTTTCATTTTTCTTTTCATGCCACGATTTTCTCTATTCGGTCGCTTTCCCTGTTTTTCTATGTCCGTTGTTTTTTCCCGTGTATCTCTGCTCTTTTTTTTTTAGTTTTTTATGCGTGCCCTGTTTCTTTCCTCTTTTCCTCTGATTGTTACTAAGAGCAACTCCAATGGGGGTTGCTTAACCTGGTTCCTTAAGTTAAGGTGCGTTCCTTATTTTTCTCCCCCATTGGAGCTTGCTGAGGTGGCGTTGCTAATAGCCCAAAGTTAAGCAACGTTGCTTAAATAAGCAACGCTCCTTAACTTGCTGAAGCTAATAAAAAACTATTTTTTCTCTTTACATTCAGCAACCGAATAATCGTTAAAAGAAGAGGGAAGAACACATCCATGAACAACAATCCAACAATCCATTAAATTTCAGAAATTTCAACAACAATCCAAAATTTCAGGAATATATTACAGGAGGGGAAGGGAGAGGATCTGTGATACAAATTAACAATTACAGAAATATATAACACAGATTTAACAATTAAAATACAAAAGAATCAAAAAAATTACACAAAAATTGAGAGGATCTGTGATGGCGACGGAGATGGTCTCTTGCATGTCGCCGATCTGATGGTTGGAACCTCCGATCATAGGAGAGGCTTCGATTGAGAGTGAGAGAGAACGCGGATGGAGGCAGAAAGAGGGTTTGAACGAGGGTTGAACGATGAAGCTTCGATTTTGAACGACAGAAAGAGGGTTTGACGGGTGTGAATGATGAAGCTTCGATTTTGAACGATTTTGATGTGAGTTTGAGAGATGAAAGCTTCGATTTTGAACGCGGATGAAGGCAGAAAGACGGTGAGAGATGTGAGTTTGAGAGATGAAGAGAGAAAGACTGTTTGTGGGTTTGACGTTTGAGAATGAAGCTTCCAGATCCAGAGAGTGAGAGAGAAAGAGGGTTTGTGTGGGTACTGGGTAGTGAAACCGTAGGAGAAAAAAAAAAGAGAGTGTGAGAGTAAAGTGAAGGAAGCTTCGAGAATATGAGGCGTTCTGTTGCGTTTTGAGATTCATTGTGAGTAGGTCGGTGAGTTTTGAGCCTCATTGAGTCTGGGTCGGTGCGTTTTATGCCTCATTGTGAGTGGGTCGGTGCGTTTTGGACTGAAATGTATCCGTTTGGCCCAAAACAAGGAAAAAAAAATCATTATTTTCAAGTATAAATAAGATGTTTGTACCATTTTTTTTTTACTTTATTACACAACTACACTTTCACACAATAAGATGTAATGCATTTTGTTTGAATATTTTTTTTAAATACCATGTCCAATTTTAAATATATATATATTGTTATAAATATTAATTAATATTTAAATTTAAGTCATGCTTAGTTGGAAATAAAAAATATAAATATATGAGGTACAGTGGGGTCCAACTAAAAGTAAAATAAGCAATCATGCACTGGAGTGAATTATGCATGGGTTGCTTATGAGTTGCTTAAATCCCATGTGGCAGTCTGGGCCCACCAGAATAACATTTAAGCAACCCAATAAGCAACCATGCATTGAAGATGCTCTAAGGGTGGCACCCTAGTGCATCTAGATTTTTGGCATTTTTGGAAGATAGTTTCTGGGTTTGCTGACATAGTAGTGGGTGGGAGGAGGACAATGCAAATAAGATGGTTTGATACATGACATGAGTACCAGAGGCTAATAAGAACTCAAAGTGAGTAAAACCAGACTATTAACCAGCTCTCACACAGAAGAAAAAAAACACCCAAATTTCTACCCACAACCCAGAAAAATATAGATTCATAAAAGAACAAGAAGATGAGGGTGGAAGTAATCAAATCCCCAAACCAGAACAACCCAGAATCCATCCACTGAGACAACATGACGCCCTCCACCATGCAGCACCATGAAGCCCTCCACGACAGCACCGTGAAGCCCTCAACCTTGCAATGGCAATTTTGTTTGCTTGAAGAAGCCCACGATTTAAACTTTCTCACTCTCAACCTCCTCCTCCTCCTCCTTCCAGCAAACCCTGCAACCTAGGTCCTCAAAGGCCTAACCTCCAACACAACATGAAACTAGATATGCACCATCCTAACCCAGCCATGAAGCAACAACCTCCGATTCCAACCTTAACCCAACCTCGAAACCCGTAAAGGAGATGCGATGGTTGTTATGGGTAACCCGTATAGGAAGTGGAAGGGGAGTGAGAAGATGATGGTGGCGTAGAGAGTGGAGGAGGTGATAACGGCGACATAGAGAGTGAGTGAGGTTGAAGAGATTTCAGAGAAAACATGATGATTGCAGGCTTGCAACAACAGAATTGAAGAGGGTAAGAAGATTCTGAAGAACGGTGAAAAAGAAAAGGGGATTAGTGTAAATTCAACACTAAAATCACTTGAATCTACACCATTCATATTGTTATTAATTTATCTGATGATGTTTGATAAACTCGATCACGGTGAGCCAATTTTAAAATTGGCACGGGCAAAACCAAAGAGTCGCAAAGATTAAGAGATATGGGGTGTGGAAAAAAGAGAAAGAGGTTAGGGAAGGAATAATCGAACAGTGAACGTGGGGAAATTTTGTTTTCAAATTTTTATTTCAAAAGGTAATTTTATGACGTGACACTATTTTGAGTTTGTATTGGATGCTTGTGTAGACCGTGCAAGTTCATTAAAATAACAAAAATTACATCCATCGTGTTTTTTCTCTTATATATTTTTTCCAGTTTCATCACAACATATATCATGTTTTATTATTTTTTGCATTCTATTCCTATATTTAGATGTTTACATAAAAAATTGGTACATCAATCTTTACTCTTTTTGTTATGTCATCATATTGAAGATGCGACGGTGCTGGATCGGGTTCGGTCGACGACACCGCGATCCTTAGCGGTGACACAAGTGAAGATCCAGGCAATTTCAAGTGAGGACGAAGTAGAGAGAATGAAGATGATCGAAGATCTGAACATGAAGGTCAAAGCTTTCACCTTTTACTTTTGAGTTTTGAGACATGACCTTCACTAGTTAGCAATGGCTCAAATTTGAAAAAAATAAGTTTAAGGCTTTGCAATTTTTTTACAAGTGGAAGTTTTTGCCTCTCTTCAATCACCAGTAAAGGATTGGTTTTCACGTGTTCTCGTCATAGATCTGTTAACCCATCTCCTTCCTCTTCTTTGTCATCATAAAAATGGGATAAATTTTTGCGTTGCAAAGGTTTACACTGTCTGATAGAAATGGATGGATTCATGGTTGTTGGAGGCCAAGCCTTGTGATGCAGTGGTGGCTTCGTAACTCGGATGCGACATGATAAAAGACAGAGGACGGCGTCGTTGAAGCGATAGACAACAGGGAAGAGGAGTGGAAAAGTGGTTTAGGAGTCTAGGAGGCAGGGATGGGGAAGCAACGTGGGAGAGAGAAGGAGATGAAGGGACAATGTCTAAGATACCCCCGCGCAAGTGTACCAAAATTTAAAACGTCCACACTAGTCTTTGCCTCTATTTTATATATGACTAATTTTTAACAAATATATATATAAATAAAAATAAAGGGTCAATTTTTTTTAAACAAATAAAGGGTTAATTGAAAATAGTTTGTGTAACAAGAGAGTCTGTGGTATCAAATCATATGGGCAAAGCCGGGTTTCTAACAATATGCTTGTTTTCAAAAGAGTTAGAGAATAGATAAATAGGGAAGCAAAGTAGAAGAGAATGAGGTTAACCACCTTATTTGATGGGAGGCAAAGAAAGAGAGGAGGAGGTTCAGAGGTGGGTCATGCCACTTTTTGCGGTCTCCCCAAAATGAGAAGAGATAGGGTAGTGTGTGAGTTACTTTTTTGTTTGTTACTAACCGCTAGAGTGTTCCTTCAAGGCTCAGGTCACTAGTAATGGTTTTGTTTTAATGATGTGCGTTTTTTTTAGCAAAAGAAGGTATAATTAAAAAAGAAAAAAATAGAGAAGTGAGAGCCATTATTTGCTACGAATAGTAAAACGTTAAGAGTTTAATGAATATGCATTGTCAATGTAAAATATTTTTACACTGACAACCAATCACACCATGCCACGTAGGTGGAATAATAAATTTCACCTTAAATTTTAATTAAAACCATAATATATTTGCTAATGTGGAGAAATTCAATTGGGTGACTGTGTAAACAAAATTTACACTGATAGTGCATACACCAAAATTAATTAAATTTATATTGTACTAGTGGTATGAACATATGAATTGTCTTAAAGGTCCAAGGTTGAACTCCTTCTTAATGCTCTTTCTATATATTTTTTAACTGTTTAGGAAAAAGAGTACAATGAAGTTTTAGTTGTTTTAGTGGTAAGGACATATACAATTATTTTAAAGGTGCAAGGTACAACTCTTTATTGATACTTGTTTAAATTACTTGCTCCCACATTATTATTTTCTTTTTTAACGAAAGAGTTAAAAAATGTTATAATTTGTTATTGGACTGGGCGGGTATAAAGACTCTCATGCCCGCCCGAAACAAGCAGTCAGCCGAACGAAGGAAGACATGGCGGGAACTGGTGTAACACTGAAGATTCTCGCCCTCCCCTTTAGACGGACCCGCAAGCCAGCTGAAAGATTCTTCTAGATTTGTCTTATATGCATAGGGATTTGGGCCCTGGTTGTCAGGCCCAAATGTAGGAAAAGTCCATATCATGACCATACCCTCTATAAAAGGGAATGTCATCACCTTGTACTGCAGACTTTTGAACAATTAATGAGAATATGCCTTTTTATTACATCTTTACTATTTTAGTGCTCTGCTAGGGTTTGCTTCTCTTTCCTCTTCTCACGTAAGCTTACCTTAAGACAGAACATTGGCGCCGTTTGTGGTTCTAACCTAGATCTACCAGTGACGTAGAGGGTGAGAGTTACGATTCATGGAAATCCGTTCGTGCGGTGTGGGCCGCCGTGATCATCGCCGGATAGGTGGTGGTCGTCAGGGTGGACGCGGCGGCGGACGAGACAACAATCGTACAATACTTCAAGAGCAAGAGCAGGAGGCTTCCTCAGAGGGTGTTCACTCGATGTCGCAGTCACCGGCGTCGCTGGTGAATTTAGCTCCGGAAAATCCCTCAGATCTGATAGCCAAATCAGATCCAGGTGTCAGGCAACGATCAACACCGCCTGAGTACGTAAACTTAGAGGATCTCAAAAACAGCGTTCCAAGGAAAACACAAGTGATAACGGGTATCACACCCGTGGCTTTGAAGCAAATGTTGGATACTTTGCAAAAGGTACAAAACCAAAACGAGCAGTTACAAGCTCAGGTGGAATATTTAACTCAGAGGCAAGATTTTAAGCAAGGACAACGTCTTGAGGCTGAGGATGTCGTCGAATTTCAACCTTTTGTTCCAGCCATCACACAGGTGGACATACCAAAGCATTTGCAAACAATGGCATTAGACGCCATTTCGGGCGATTCTGATCCCATGGAACACTTGAGGTACTTTAACACCAAAATGGTAATTGGTGGGGCGACGGACGAGGTGAAGTGCAGATTGTTGCCTTCAACATTCAAGGGAATGGCGATGCAGTGGTTCATCAGACAACCGCCCTTCTCCATTGACAATTTTACGGACTTGTCTACTAAATTCTTAACTCAATTCTCCGCCAACAAAACTACAAAAGCAACCATGTTTGACCTCATCAGCATACATCAACAGCCAAGAGAGAAGCTAAAGAACTACATGGCGCGCTTCAGTAAGATGGTTGTTCAACTGGAGGTGGATAACCAGATGTATGTATGGCGTCTTTCAAAAATGGCCTTAGGGCGGGGGATTTGAATCGAGATTTAACAAGACGACCAGCGAGGGACATGATGGATCTTCGCGCTCGCGTTCAGGAATTCATCTTAATTGAGCAAGACGATCAGAAAAAGCAAGAACGGGAGGAGGGGCGAAAACACGCCCAGCCCGGCGGTGTTTCGCAGGAAAAACCCAAGGCTAGAAAGGAAACAAGGATAGCTCAAACTCCACGTATACCAAGGCCAGGTCCATATCAAAATTCCAAACCTGGATTCCAGAATACATGGCACAGAAATCCCAAGGTACCACTACAGCCTCGGCTGGTCAACATGGTGCCTCGCCAACTCCAGTTCCACTTAGTAAATTGAATGCTCCCTTAAGCACCATCTTGAAAGCAGTTGAACAGACAAATGTTGTGCAATATCCGCCGCCGCCTCGGCGACCACCAACTAACGTGGATACAAACAGATGGTGTGAGTACCACAAAACGTTGGGACACACCACGGATAATTGTTGGAATTTGTGGCGGGAGATTGATCGGCTGATCAAGGCTAGCCATCTGGCAAATTTTGTCAAAGAGGCAGCAACAACGGAGGCCACTAAGGTAACTCAAGGGGACAAAGGAAAAGGAAATGAGATAGTTGAGGAATTGGGCGACCCTGTTGGGGAATGCTCATCCATTGCAGGGGGATTTGGAGGGGGCACGATTTCTAGCAAGGCCAGAAAGCGTTATGTGGCGGCAGTACATTCTGTGCACGAGGCATACAAGGGCGAATGTTGGTTGAATCACTTTCCAATTATATTCACCCCTCAGGATTTTGCACATGAAATTCCTCATGACAACGACCCGATTGTAGTAACAATCAGGGTTAATAATTACATGACGAAAAAAGTGTTTTTAGATCAGGGATCTTCGGCGGACATCATTTATGGAGATGCCTTTGATCGCCTGGGGTTAAAGGAGTCAGACTTGAAACATATAAAGGAACCCTGGTGGGATTTACAGGGGATCGTGTCAATGTGCGGGGATACGTGGAAGTACCAACAGCTTTTGGTGAAGGAGAGTTTGTCAAGAAATTTCAAGTGAAGTATCTAGTATTGGCGTGTAGAGCCAATTACATCGTACTTTTGGGGCGGGACACCCTTAACAAGTTATGCGCTGTAATTTCAACCGCTCATTTAACTGTCAAATACCCAGCCTGCAATGGGAAGGTCGGGGTCCTTCGCGTGGATCAGAACGCAGCGAGAGAATGTTACCTAAGAAGTGTGGCGCTCTATGGGCGAAAGGCCGCCAAGGAAAGCCACCGTATCACAGAAACTTTTCCACAAGAAGGGTTTAGTTTAGACCCAAGAGATGATGCTGATGATTTCCGCCCACAACCTTTGGAAGAAACTAAATCGGCGCAAATCAAGGATAAGGTTTTGAAGATCGGCAGCAGTTTAACAAAAGAACAGGAGGAAAGGTTGATCACCCTTTTGGGCGACAATTTGGATCTCTTTGCATGGACAATTAATGATGTACCAGGGATTGACCCCAACGTGATCACTCATAAACTGGTCATACGGCTAGGGGCGACCCCAGTCATCCAGCCAAGGCGAAGGATGAGTGATGAAAAGAACAAGGCGGTGCAAGTAGAAACTGAGAAGTTAATCAAGGCCCAATTCATCCGAGAGGTGCAGTACCCAACCTGACTCGCCAATGTAGTGATGGTCAAGAAAGCCAATGGGAAGTGGAGAATGTGCACGGATTACACAAGTCTGAACAAGGTGTGTCCCAAAGATTCATATCCTCTTCCTAATGTTAATAAATTGGTGGATGAGGCTTCTGGAAATGAGCTTTTAAGTCTCATGGATGCATACTCTGGGTATAATCAAATCATGATGCATCCCTCGGACGAGGAAAGTACAACATTTATGACTAATCAGACGAATTATTGTTACAAAACTATGCCTTTTGGTTTGAAAAATGCGGGAGCTACATACCAACGGCTCATGGATAAAATTTTTTCAAGCCAAGTTGGAAGGAATATGGAAGTATATGTGGATGATATGATTGTTAAGTCCGCCAAGTCCAGTGACCACGACGACGATCTTAAGGAAGCATTTGCTCAACTAAGAAAATATCAAATGAAGTTAAATCCCAAGAAATGTTCATTTGGGATTCAAGGGGGAAAGTTTTTAGGATTCATGATAACATCAAGGGGGATTGAAGTGAACCCAGATAAAGGCAAGGCGATCTAGGAAATGAAAAACCCAACAAATGTCAAGGAAGTACAACGATTAACAGGACGCATGGCTGCCTTAGCACGTTTCTTGCCAATGGCGGGCGACAAAGCGGCTCCGTTCTTCACTTGTTTGAAAAAGAACTCGAAGTTTCAATGGACCGAGGCATGTGAACAAGCTTTTACTAAATTGAAAGAATCATTAGCAACGTTACCGGTACTATCCAAACCCACGCCAGGCGTTCCTTTGACGCTCTACTTGGCAGTCACAGATCGGGCGGTCAGTACTGTGTTGCTTCAGGAAGAAGGGAAAAAGCAGAATGTTATATATTTTGTGAGTCATACTCTGCAAGGTGCTGAATTGCGATACCAAAAAATCGAGAAGGCGGCCTTGGCAATTCTAAAAACAGCGAGACGCCTTAGGCCATACTTCCAAAGTTTCTTAATCAGAGTTAAAACTGATGTTCCCTTGAGACAGGTACTCCAGAAACCCGATCTGTCTGGGCGATTGGTCAGCTGGTCAGTCGAGTTGTCTGAATATGATATATAGTATGAGCCAAGGGGACAAGTTACAATCCAAAGCTTGATTGACTTTGTGGCGGAATTAACACCCACGGAAGGTGAGAAAACTCAGGGAGAGTGGGTCCTGTCTGTTGATGGATCCTCCAACGACACGGGAAGTGGGGTAGGAATAACTATTGAAAGCCCGGCTAAGATGGTCATAGAACAATCTTTGAAATTCGAGTATAAGGCGAGCAACAGCCAATCAGAATATGAGGCACTGATCGTCGGATTAAGGCTCGCCATTGAATTAGGCGTTCAGAAATTGTTCATCAAAGGCGACTCACAGCTGGTTGTTAAATAGGTAAAAGGCGAGTATCAAGTGAAGGATCCACAACTTTCTAAATACCTGGAAGTGGTACATAGATTAATGATGGAAATAGAGAAGATCAGAATATAACATGTTCCAAGAAGTCAAAATGAAAGGGCTGACGTACTAGCAGTGTCATGCTCAAAAGATGATCCGGATAAAATGTCACCATCTCGATGGATGAGACAAGCCAAGCATCTCGCTCCGCTAAAGCATCTCGCTTTTATGAAGCAGCACGCTCCTGTGAAGCATCTAGCTCCATTGAAGCATCTAGCTCCGTTGAAGTCCTATCTGAGATCGTCCTTCGGAAAGCAGCACGCTCCCCAAAAATGTGTGCATGAATGCAATATGGTTAGCCAAACAACGAATCTTCCTCACCAAGATACGCGTGTCTAGCTAGAATACATTGTCTCTACAATACCCTAAGGTAAACAAGGAAGTGCTAGTCGCACTTGGTAACTTTCCTAGTCACTTTGGCTCACCGTCTCGATGGCCAACCAAACTGCTCAACGAGCAAAAGAATGCATCTGGCACTCACTGACTTTTCAAGTTACTTTGGCTCACCAGCTCGATGGTCAAATGGACTGTTCAACGAACAAGGAGAATGCTGCTCGCACTCAGTGACTTTTCAATTTACTCAGGCTCATCAGCTCGATGGCTGAAAGGCTGCTCAATGAGCAAAGGTGGTGCACTCGCACTTGGGGACTTTCCAATCATCCCTGGCTCATCCTTTGGATGGCTAGATAAACCGCTAAAGGAGCAAAAGGTGCTATCGCACTCAAGGTTTTCCTCACACTTAGATTGTCGACCCTTCCCGTTTTCCAAACCATTTTCAGATCCTAGGTCTTTTCCAAGAAATTGTTATTACTATTTGAATATGTTCTAACTTTGGTTAATGCATTATGAATTTCTTTTATGAAGTCAAGTTTCGTTTCTCTTTTGTTCCAAAACTCTATAAGTAAAAAGATCCCAACAAACACAAGTAATTTCCCCGGAAAGGTCTCGATCCTAAAATGACTATGGCTTAGACCTCCGGTCAAAGCCTGCCTAACATTTCCCAAACCTCGTCATTAGCATGGCATAACATCACGTTTTCCCACGCTCCGAAATCATATAATCATGTACTATCTCAAATCAGTACAATTCAATAGAGCATATGCAAAACATCATAAACTCAGCAGAAATAATGGCATATAGCTCAGTTCAATACCAAAATCAATATAACAATAACTCAGTGCGGAAATCATAAGACGGAAACCAGTAAACGGCCGAAGCCTCTCAGAAAACGAAGACGCACGTCTCATATAAGTTCACTCGGCCGAAGCCTCCAGAAAACATTTCCCAGTTCAAAGCGATAAACAACATTCAATGCAATCTTCAATATCAAGCAGTATTCAAGTCGAAGTTATCGATGCCTACAATACAAATAACTAGTAAGTAAGTTACCCTCACCTCGAGTTGTTCTAGTCTCGCGGTGCAGGTCTCGCTCACAAGCTTGCTCAGTCAAGCCCAAGGTTTCCACAAACGAACCTTAGAGCAAAATCACAGAATTCAATTACAATGAGTCGGAAACTCAGCAATAATAAGTACTAGGGTTACACGAAACATTATAAACTCCGAAGTACGACAATCTAACGCGTTAAGACAAGTTTTCGAAAAACGAAATTTTCCTCCCCCTAGGAGTGCTCTCAGCCACACATCATAATTGTGTGCGCCGATTTTTCTTCGATCAAACTTGGTTCCTAAGTTATCATTATTCGTAACTAAGACAAATCTAAGCTTAGAAAAATTTTCGGATCGAAAACTATCGCAGGGGTATTTTGGTAATTATTTTCAGCTCAGAATTTCAAAATTGGAATTTCGAAAAACAAATTGGATGGGGACGTCACTAACGACGTTTATGACGACTAATCCTACTAGCGCTAAGTTAAGTCATGAATTTTCAGCTTAAAGGATGAAACTTTGTCCAGAAATGGGTTTTTCCAACAGAAATGAATTCCGGCGGCATTTCGGCGACATTCGGCAAAATGTAATCCGCTAGAAGTACTCTTGGGTACGTAGGGAATATGTTTAGACACTAAAATCAAGTTATTTGGACAGTTTTACAAAAAGCTCCAAACTTTGAGCACAGAAAGACATAGAGAAAAGCGACGGAATTGGCGATCAGAAGTGAGGGATAGTAACTATACCTCGAGGTCTTCGTTTAGCAACGAACGGTGAAGCAATCGGGCAAGAAATGGCGAAAAATCACTTCCTCCTCCTCTCCTCCAATGCTCGCGGGTTTGGGTTTCAAAGGGGTGGGTTTTGTGAAAAAAATTCATTTCTTAGCTATTTATAGGTTTTGGAAAATGCGGAAAAATGAAAGTTTCGCGATTCCAATTTTTCCTACGTATTCCTCGGAGAATTCTAAGATAGGTTCTGGCGACAGAATTCCATAACTCAAAACAAGTTTCTTGGAATTAAATCAAACGATCAAAAGTCGGTGTAAATCGGTTTTACCCGAAAAGTTACTTTTTGCAGTTGATGTCGGATGAGAAAACTTTGTTCTGAAGAAAGGTTGGAAATGTCAAGAGAAATGGGTGTACGCGTGTGGAATCTTCTTTTGAAGCTCCGAATAGAAAAAGTCTTCATCGTCGGTTGATTTTAGGTTTCTTGAACTATCAGTGATTTGGTTTCGGCAAACTTCCGAGTATTGGAATTTGTCGTTCGTACATTCCAGAGTTTCGTATCGAAACACTTGTTTATAGACGAATAAGAGAAGTTCTAACATTTCTCTGAAGATTTTTGGAATTAGTTTCCATCGTGTCTTTAAGTGTAAATTAATCGTTTACGATCCCTCTCGTTCCGAATATAAGTAAATATTAATCGTGCTATAACTTACATCGACTTTAATACAATCTTTAGCCTTTTCCTGAACTTTCTCCTTCATAAATTATTTTCATTCGATAAACTTGTTCAGGTTTTTCCTTCACGTTACATCGACTAATCGTGAATAGAAATTTTATTCGGTTTATTCTAAGCTTAAAAACTTTGGGTCTCACATTATAGAATCAGTGAGCAAGACTAGTTCACAACTAACAAAGACAAAGAACAACTTACACTCTTAAGAATACTTGATCTTCAAGGTGATTCTCCCAATCTCCTTAAGCTTCAGGTCTTTGTCTATATATATATATATATATATATATATATATATATATATATATATATATTTCAGCAGAGGCGGCTAGGGTTTATTTGGGCTGAAGAACACTTTGATCCAACTCATATCAGTAGAGAATCTTCCAAGATCTGATATGAGTGATCAACAAATAAAATAGAAACAAATCTTTTAATCACAGATTTGTTCCAACAATAAACAACCCGCAATTGGCTCCCAACAATCAGTTACTTGACCTTCAAGTAAGCACAAAACATACCATAAAACATAGCCATAGGGGACCCACTTGCATGCCAGCAGGGGCGGATGTCCTGGCCTTCACCAAGGCAGATGTCACAACATCGGCTAGGACATCAGGTTGTTTTTAACAAAATTGATGACAACAAGGGAACAACAATCTCCCCTTTTGTCAAATTTTGTCTAAAAACAACTTCACTACCAGAGAGGGAAAAAAAACATCAAAATCATCAGAGTCAGCAGCAGAAATACTCCCCCTCAAACCAATGCATCCAGAACAGCCAAAACATGGAGGAACTCCCCCTCAAAAGATGCATCCAAATAAACACTGCCTGAAGTATATAGAAACCATATGCATAGCAGTACAAACTAAAACAACCACACTTGGTAACACTTGAACAGAAGCTAGCTTGAAGCACTTGAACATAGAAGATCTCTTGAACTTGTCTTCACAAAGCTTCATACTTATTACAGAACATAACCAGAATACCAAGTCTTCAAAAAAAAAAAAACACTACAACACAGAAAGAAACAAACAACACACTACTACTCCCCCTTTTTAGCACAAATTTGGCAAAGGTGGAAAGAATTTAAGTACAGCCAAATAAAAGTCAACTAGCACACAGACTAGGACAAGCACTAAATACTAGCAGAAGAGGAGTTTTCCTCATCATTTTCTGCAGATCCTTCCTTCTCAGCATCAGCTGCATGCTCACCCTCTTGACCAGCTTCCCCCTTGAGAGTTTGGATGAGAGCATCCACCTTAATCTTCCTAGCAGCAGCAATCCTGATGGTCTCTTGAAGTTCCTTGGAAATGGCCTCAAGTTCAGCAATGACACTGTGAGTTCCTGAGGCAGACATAGAGACAGGAACAGATGTCCTACTGGATGGCAGATCAATGTCCAGGACATGAGGTTCCAGGAACAACCGTTGGTCCAAAGTGATGGGAGTGCCTTTGGGCACAGGAACATCATCAACAGTGAGGATATTAGGATGCTGTTTCAGAATGATAGCAGTCAGTAAAGAAGGAAAAGAGATGGGGAGTTTCACAGCACATGTCTCTGCATGCTTCAAGGTTTGGGAAAACACAAAGTTGCCAAAGTCATAAGCAATTTCAATCCCAATGCGATAGATAAGCTTGGCAAGCATAGCAGAAACAACAGAAGTATGGTTAGAGGGAACCCAATTCACCACTCCAATCCTATTCAAAATAGCATACTTCACACTCAGAACCCCAGTTGACAGAAGCTTCTTAGCAGGCCACTTCTTTACTCTTCCAGCAGTCAATTCCTCAGCAACCGTATCCAGAGAAAGTTCTTCTTCAACAAATTCAACCAAACTTCTTTCAAGAGTTTGGTTGATGATAGCAGGAGAGAAATTCACACACTTACCCCTGACAAACACTTTCCTGAATTCAGGACTGGCAGAATTATTAACATCATCAGAGAGATTGACAATAAACTCCTTCACAAGCTTGTCATAGCATTTTCCTATGTTCATCACAGTCTTCCTCAACCCTGCTTTTGCAATCAAGGCAATGATCTCTTTGCAGGCTAACACATCAGAATCAATCTCCCTCTCTTTGGCAACACGCCTTTGATAGACATATTTCCATTTGAAGGCATTTTCTGGAGCATGAATAGACACATTATCTAGAGGAACATTAGGAACATCTGAGGGAATGCGCTTACCAGAGAACATTTTCTTCTCAGAGGCAGTGATGTCCAGGACATCGCCTTCAACATCTGATTCAGTCTGCAAATCAACTCTGGAAACTTTCTGCTTTTTCCCAGTAGTCTTCTTGACTTTCTTCCCAGACGATTCCACAGCTTTCTACTTGCCTTTCCTTGACACATCGGTTGCCCTTGATTTTGAAGAACCCGTAGTGATCTTGGCTTTCTTCTTCTGGACAACAGGAGTTTCTTCAACGGATGCTCTTCTTCGTTTAAGCATTCTGGCAGCAACACTCGCCAGAGGCACATCCTCTGAATCTTCATCATCAGAGACATCATGAACAATGGGAGGGGTCTTCATCGACTCCTCTGACAAAACATCCGTTGAGTTTGCAGCCTTGGAATCAGAACTCTTGGATGAAGAGGAAGAATCCTTTGAGAGTGAAACTTCCTTGGCAGGCTTATCAGACAATGTCTCATCGGAGCCATGGGAAGATGTCGCGACATCGTCTTCATCATTTGCAGAGACAGAAGTGTTTGAAACATCCTCAAGCACAGGGGCTTCAGGGTTTTGCATTGGGGTTGCACGAGACTTGTAGTGCTTCTTGGAAGGAGTTCTTAAGTTCTTCTTGGATTGAGTGGAAGAACTTGTGTGCAAACTCATAACCCTAGCACCACCAACAGTTCTCTCTATCTTTCCCTTCATAGACTCTTTCTTGCTTGAAGACATGATGAAATGGTAAAGCAAAAAGACAAATACAATCAATTGAGAAAAATGTAAGTGATGAGAAACAGAGATTGTTAGAGCAAGATTGGCAACTTGTTGTGAGATTGTGATGAAGCCATTGATGATGATTATATAGCAGTTGAGTGAGAAGGAAGCAATGATGTCACAACAACAGTTAATGGTAGTTACGAGGAAACTAGCCGTTAGACAGAAAAAGGGGCTTTAATTGCTATGCTCCTTCGAAGAGGCAAATCCCAAGATTTCCTCTTAATTTGTCAAATGTAGCAGCATCTAAGGGCTTGGTAAAAATGTCAGCCAATTGTCTCTCTGTGGTGACATGTTCCAAAGTAACAATTTTATCCTCCACTAATTCCCTGATGAAGTGATGTCTGATATCTATGTGTTTGGTTCTGCTATGTTGAATAGGGTTCTTGGCAATATTGATAGCACTCAAATTGTCACAGTACAATGTCATGACATCTTGCTCAACTTCATATTCCTTGAGCATCTGCTTCATCCAAATAAGTTGAGTACAATTGCTTCTAGCAGCTATATATTCAGCTTCAGCTGTCGATAAAGACACGCAGTTTTGCTTCTTGCTAAACCAAGAGATTAAGTTGTTTCCAAAGAAGAAACACCCTCCAGATGTACTCTTTCTATCATCAACACTTCCTGCCCAATCTGCATCACAATATCCTACAAGAGAAGAGTTAGTATCATTTGTATAAAGAATCCCATAGTCACAAGTACCATTTATGTACTTAATGATTCTTTTCACTTGTAAGAGATGACTGGTCTTTGGAGCAGCTTGATATCTTGCACAAGCACCAACAACAAAGGTAATGTCAGGTCTGCTAGCAGTGATGTACAACAGACTTCCAATCATGCTTCTATATAAGCTTTGATCAACATCCTCTCCCTGATTGTCTTTAGACAGCTTGATATGTGTAGCAGCAGGAGTCCTTTTATGTCCAGATTTTTCAAGTCCAAACTTCTTGACAATGCCCCTAGCATACTTACTCTGGGAAATAAACATGGAATCTTCCATTTGCTTGATCTGAAGTCCCAGAAAATAGTTCAATTCACCAACTAAGCTCATCTCAAACTTTGACTTCATTTGTTGGACGAAATGTTCCACCATCGTGTTCGACATCCCACCAAACACAATATCATCAACATATATCTGTGCAATCATGAGTTTTCCTCTTTCATTTTTCACAAATAATGTCTTGTCTATTCCTCCCTTACAATAGCCATTGCTCACCAGAAACTCTGTAAGACGTTCATACCAAGCTCTAGGAGCCTGTTTTAATCCATACAAGGCTTTCTTGAGTTTGTAGACATGATTAGGATGATGTGGATCTGTGAATCCCTTTGGCTGTTCAACATAAACTTCCTCATTCAGATAGCCATTTAGAAAGGCACTTTTGACATCCATTTGGAATAATCTGAACTTCAAAAGACAGGAAACACCAAGCAAAAGTATTATGGATTCCAACCTAGCCACTGGAGCAAAGGTTTCATCAAAGTCTACTCCTTCAATCTGAGTGTATCCTTGAGCCACCAGTCTTGCTTTGTTTCTAGTTACTACACCATTCTCATCTGACTTGTTCTTGAAAATCCACTTGGTTCCTATGATGTTTACTCCCTCAGGCCTAGGAATGAGATCCCATACTTCATTTCTTCTGAATTGATCAAGTTCTTCTTGCATAGCATTTATCCAGTATTTATCTGTCAGAGCCTCCTTGACATTCTTGGGTTCTAACTTGGATATAAAACATTCATGAGCAATATAGCTTCTAGCCCTGGTAGTAACTCCTTCTTTGAGGTCACCAATAATATTCTCTTGAGGATGATTCTTTTGAATTCTGATCGATGGAGCTTTATTTGCAGAGGTCATCTTGTGGTCTTGCTCATCAGAACTGGTTTCTGATTCAATGTCGAGGTCAATAGTTGGGACATCGGCTGTGACATGTGGACCATCATCATCTTCAGTTGCACCAGTGTCTTCTCTTTCATTTGGTTGATCATCAATAGAGACATTTACAGATTCCATCATTACCTTTGTTCGAGAATTGTACACTCTGTAAGCTTTGCTGTTTGTAGAGTATCCCATGAAAATTCCTTCATCACTCTTAGGGTCTAGCTTTCTTCTTTGTTCACGATCAGCCAGAATATAACATTTGCTCCCAAAGATATGAAAGTGTTTCACAGTTGGCTTCCTTCCTTTCTAGAGTTCATATAGAGTGACTGTGGTTCCAGCTCTAATGGTTACTCTATTGTGAATGTAACATGCTGTGTTCATGGCTTCTGCCCAGAACTTGTTGGAAATCTTCCTTGCATGAAGCATAACCCTGGTGGATTCTTGGAGAGTCCTACTTTTCCTTTCAACAATTCCATTCTGCTGAGGTGTAATTGGAGCTGAGAATTCATGGTTTATTCCTTCTGAATCACAGAAGTCAGAGAATTTGGAGTTCTCAAACTCTCTTCCATGATCACTTCTGATTCTTACTATAGAGCAATTCTTCTCAGTTTGAAGTTTCAGGCATAGCTTTTTGAATATGTCAAAGGTTTCTGATTTTTCCTTCATGAAGTCAATCCAAGTGAACCTGGAATAATCATCAACACAAAAATAAACATATTTCTTACCTCCTAGACTTTCTACCTGCATGGGTCCCATCAAGTCCATTTGAAGAAGTTCAAGGACTTTTGTTGTAGTTGGATGCTGAAGCTTTGCATGAGATGTTTTGGTCAGCTTTCCAATCTTGCATTCTCCACATATCTTTTCTTCATCTATTTTCAGTTTTGGTAGCCCTCGAACATCTTTAGAGATAACTTTCTGCATACTCTTGAGATTGATGTGACCTAGACGTTGGTGCCATAGATTCAACTCATCCACCTTTGATATCAAACATCTAGACACTTGGGCTTTCTCTTGTGGAATCCACATGTAGCAATTGTCTTTGGACCTGACACCTCTCATCACAATCTCTTGATCACTAGTGGTAACCATGCATTCAGTCTTGCTAAACATCACTTTCAGCTCTTGATCACACAACTGACTTATACTGATTAGATTTGCTGCCAATCCCTTGACAAGAAGAACGTTGTTCAGATTAGGAGATCCAGAGTTTACCAATTTCCCAATTCCTTTGATTTTTCCTTTAGCACCATCTCCAAAGGTGACTGATTTACTGGAGTATTCCTTGAGATTTTCCAGATACTCCTTATTCCCAGTCATGTGTTTTGAGCAGCCACTATCAAAATACCAGTCTTCACTTGATGAGACTCTAAAAGATGTGTGTGCTATAAGACATGAAACTTCTCCTTTGGGTACCCAAGCTTTCTTAGATGTTTTGAGAACCTTCTGGATATGAGGATATCGGTATAGCTTGAAGCAGTAGGGCTTAATGTGACCAAACCTACCACAATAATGACATCTCCATGGAGTTTGAGCAGTAGCCTTCTGAGTAGTAGGATGTTGAGGCATATGTTGTGACATCGGGCTTGACATCCGATAGTTCTCTGGGTTTTTAAACTCAGAGTTTTCCTTAGCTCTTACAAACTTCCTTGATGCTTTCTGATTTCCTCTATTCTCAGACTTGTAACTGAAACCAATGCCTTTAACACTCTTTCCTTGCTTACTTGTTTCTTCCAGGATCTCTTCAAGCATATTAGATCCACTGTTCAGCATACGCACTGACTTGTAGGTATTTTCCAGTTTGGCTGTCAGTGTAGCTACTTTCTCTTGAAGATCAGCTATAGTTAACAGAAGCTTGGATTTTTCAACAGTTTCAAGATCCTTTAATTTTGAGTTCCATTTATCCAAGTCATCTTGCAGTTTATCAATGGTCTCCCTCAGGTTTTCATTTTCAGTCTTAACTTGTTCCATCTCATCTTCTTGCTCCTTCAGATGTTTGCAAGCTTCCTTCCATTTAACATGTAAGAGTTTGTAAGTCTCTTCCAAATCCTCAAATGTCATTTCATCACCATTGGAATCTGAGTCATTGACAGCCCCTGAGAAGGCATTAACCTTGTTGGCAGATAACTTTTCCTCATCCTCAGTATCTTCATCTAACCATGTCACTACCATGCCTTTCTTTTGTTTCTTCAAGTAGGTTGCACACTCAGATCTAATGTGACCATAACCCTCACATTCATGACACTGAACACCCTTGTTTTGGCCTGATTTGTCCTCTTCTTTGACCTTTCGCTGGGAATTGTAGGATTTAGAGTTGTCTGGCTTAATGTCCTGGACATTTGGCCTAGTCCTTCTGTCTATCTTCCTTAGAGCTCTGTTGAATTTTCTAGCAAGAAGTGCCAGAGCTTCAGATAGATTCTCACTTTCACTATCAGCATCATCTCCTTCAGTGGTGTTGGATACAAAAGCAATGCTTTTGGTCTTCTTTTCAGGTTTTTCACCCAACTTTAACTCATAAGTCTGCAGAGAACCAATCAACTCATCCACTTTCAAACTGCTGATATCTTGAGCTTCTTCAATAGCAGTGACCTTCATTGCAAACTTGCTGGTTACAGACCTCAAGATTTTCCTCACAAGCTTTTCATCTGACATAGGTTCTCCCAGAGCAAATGAAGCATTTGACAGATCACGCACACGCATGTGATATTCAGAAATTGTCTCATCTTCTGTCATTGTCAAGTTCTCAAAACGAGTAGTAAGCATCTGGAGTCTAGACATCCTCACCCTGGTTGTACCTTCATGTGCTGTTTTCAAACTCTCCCAAGCATCTTTGGCTACAGTGCAAGTATTAATCAATCTAAACATGTTTTTATCCACAGCATTGAAGATAGCATTCATTGCTTTTGAGTTTGCCAGAGAAGCTTCTTCTTCAGCACTTGTCCATTCATCCTCAGGTTTTTCTTCAGGAGTAGATGTACTTCCTTCT
Organism: Lotus japonicus; assembly: GCF_012489685.1. Classification (NCBI taxonomy): domain Eukaryota; kingdom Viridiplantae; phylum Streptophyta; class Magnoliopsida; order Fabales; family Fabaceae; genus Lotus; species Lotus japonicus. The sequence goes on along the minus strand of NC_080041.1, from coordinate 42,954,908 downwards.
GCTTGAGCTTTGACAGGATGCTTCCAGCCTTTGACAACAGCCTTCCAAGTTTTGATATCAATAGACTTGAGAAAGGCTATCATTCGAACCTTCCAGTAGTCATAATTGGAGCCATCCAGGATTGGTGGCCTGTTGATCGATCCTCCCTCCTTATTGTCCATGAGATCCAGAAAATATCTCCCTGGAGCTCACCCACACAGAACAGGGGTGCCTGCTCTAATGCCAATTGAAATTCTAGATCTCTTAGAACATATGTCCTGCACGATGCTGGGACAATCAATTAGAACATCATATGACTGAAAAGCATGAACACAAAAAAACAACTAAAAGAAACAAGGCACAGAAAGTTGTTAACCCAGTTCGGTGAAACTACACCTACGTCTGGTTAGCTTTCGCCCAATGAAAAGGAATTCCACTATCTCAAGATCTAGGTATTACAGACACACATGAACACATCAAGTTCATTGTTCTTAACCTAATCTACCCAGTGGTCTTCTACTTAGAACCACAGCCTAAGTATGAGAGTCCCTCTCACTTTTCCTCAATCACTGCCACAGTGATTGGTAACAACAATAACACAAGGTTTGTTTGACACTCAAACACAACACAGAACTCAGTCTCACTTTATAGAATCAGTGAGCAAGACTAGTTCACAACTAACAAAGACAAAGAACAACTTACACTCTTAAGAACACTTGATCTTCAAGGTGATTCTCCCAATCTCCTTAAGCTTCAGGTCTTTGTCTATATATATATATATATATTTCAGCAGAGGCGGCTATGGTTTATTTGGGCTGAAGAACACTTTGATCCAACTCATATCAGTAGAGAATCTTCCAAGATCTGATATGAGTGATCAACAAATAAAATAGAAACAAATCTTTTAATCACAGATTTGTTCCAACAATAAACAACCCGCAATTGGCTCCCAGCAATCAGTTACTTGACCTTCAAGTAAGCACAAAACATACCATAAAACATAGCCATAAGGGACCCACTTGCATGCCAGCAGGGGCGGATGACCTGGCCTTCACCAAGGCAGATGTCACAACATCGGCTAGGACATCAGGTTGTTTTTAACAAAATTGATGACAACAAGGGAACAACAACCCTTCCTCGCCCCAGTATTGACTTGGTGGAAGTTAAGTTAAAAGCAGTAAAGTCAGTGATTGAAGGCGAGTCTTCGTGGATGGAGTCAATCAAGACTTTCCTCAAAAATCCTCCGAAGGATAATGATCTGAACACAAAAGAAAAGCGTAGGGAGGCTAGTTTTTACACGCTGGTAGACGGTGAGCTATATCGGCGGGGAATTATGTCTCCTATGCTCAAATGTGTTGACACAAGAGATGCCCTGGGAATCATGGCGGAAGTTCACGAAGGAGTATGCTCTAGTCACATAGGTGGGCGATCATTGGCAGTAAAGGTATCGAGGGCAGGATTTTACTGGCCGACAATGAAGAAGGGCTGTCTGGAATACGTCAAGAAGTGTGAAAAGTGTCAAGTTTTTTCTGACTTACATAAAGCCCCGCCTGAAGAGTTAACAACCATGATGGCACCTTGGCCATTTGCTTTGTGGGGGACTGACATTTTGGGACCATTCCCAGTAGTAAAGGCACAAATGAAGTATATCATTGTGGCGGTTGATTATTTCACTAAATGGATTGAAGCGGAAGCAGTGGCGACTATTACAGCCGCCAAAGTCAGGAACTTTCTATGGTGACGAATTGTGTGCAGGTTTGGGATCCCCATGGCCTTGGTAATGGACAATGGGACTCAATTCACAAGCAATGTCACCAGAGAATTTTGTGCGGAGATGGGAATTGAAATGCGAAGTAAATCAGTGGAACATCCACAGACTAACAAACAGGCAGAATCAGCCAACAAGGTTATTTTGAAGGGCTTAAAGAAAAAATTGGATGAGGCCAAAGGTCTTTGGGCAGAGGAGCTCCCAGGCGTCCTATGGGCATATAACACGACTGAACAGACAAGCACGAAGGAAACCCCATATCGTCTAACTTATGGAACTGATGCCATGCTCCCTGTGGAAGTTGAAAACCAAAGTTGGCGAGTAACCTGATTTAATGAGGACGACAATGGGGAGAATTTGATAGCGAATCTAATCATGCTGCCCGAGGAACAACGGGAGGAACACTTAAGGAATGCGGCGGGAAAGGTGAAGGTAGCAAGGAAGTTTGCAACAAAAGTGGTCCCAAGAACTATGAGGTGCGTGCCAAAGTATTCTGCTTTGAATGCAGTACAAGGTGTTAACACCAAGATCGTTCTCACAAGGACTTGATAAATTATTAATTGATATTAGAGTAAAACAAAAAACCTAAAAGGGAGTTTGGTTGATTTGATTGTAAAGTAAGCAAACAGAAATTAAAATAGATTTAATCAGATAAAAGAAAGTGTTAGTCCTCGGATTATAACATACAAGTGCAACAAACCTTCATTGGTTACAAAAGATTAATTCTTCCTTATTGTTTCCCTAATTCGTGAGAGTTGATTAACTAAGCGAAAATCAATTCACAGTTTCCTAAACTAAGCGATTAAGAAACAGTTACGAACTAACATGAACTAAGCGAACATGCATCAACTCTTATTTCTAAAACTACGGAATTAAGCAAACCCTAGATCAGAAATAGAGATGAAGAGAATTAATAAAGAAGAAATTTGCATTAAGAAAAGAACCTCAAGTTTGCAAACACAAGAATATTAAAAATCCTAAGACTAACTATGGAGTTTAGCAACTCATACTAGAAAAGATGGAGAGAGATATTAGGAGAAGGTGGAGGAGGTGATGGTGAGATGTGGTGAGGTGGTGAGGTCTAACAAAAGCCTAAACTCACTTATTTATGCTAATAAATAAACTTGTTCATCAAGTAACAATCTTTGTTATCTAAATCTTTTCTAAATCTTCACAAAATCGGGATCACATAAATGAGTAAGCTGCTGAACAATCAGGCATTCGTGGGTCCCACAATAAGTTTGAATCTTGTAACACCCCGATTTCGGTGGCGTCACTTTAGTAACCAAAATAAACTTAATGCGGAAAAACGTGAATATTTTTTTTTTGATAATAACTAAGACAAGACTGAATTAAATAAAACCCAACAATAACAAAAATCAGAACTAATATACAATATATAAACAACCCCCGCTGTAGTAGCAACCTCGTCACGAGTAAACCTCCAGTGACGGTAATAGAAGAGTAGCGCCCGAAGGCAATATGTACAGACTGAAAGTAAAGGTGAAGTGTCCGCAACACCATCCCTCAAAACTGAGAATAAGCTGGCCCATCGGCTTGAAGCAAGACCTCCTAAGTCCAACCAACTCTCTGTGATTCTCGTAAAGAACCACACAAAAAGCTATAGGTGGGAAACTACCCTGTCCCCAAAGAAAACAAATGATGTTCAGAGCTAAGACTCTACTCCTACACTAATCCCATCTCGAGGAGCTCACACCAGCACTAAAAACCTACATGCTAGCATGATCGTCGCCCGAATCTGAATCCAGAACGACCTAGTCTATGTACACCATCCGTCCTCCTCTCGCTACCGCGATACGCTCCAATTCCCGCATCTCAACCCTAGTTCCTCCCGAAGGATGAACCATCATGAGTCAGCCCGCCAAAGACATCTGACAAAGGGCGTTTGTTCGCCAAAGCACACACAGAAGACGCGTGGGTCAACTCCAAAGAATTATGTAAATAATAGCACCAATAAATATAAATAAGATAATAGCCACTTAGGCTTATAACTAGGGATAACATCCTAGGGTTGCATATTTCCACAAAGAATATAACGACTGTAAATCACAGTTAACATGCATCAAGTAGAACTAACAAGTATCAATCACACTCATCAACTATGTCAGTATGCATGTTGCATGAAATGATATGCAGGTTAACCCAGTCAACCAATATGCAATCCGGAACGGATGGACATCATCGGATCAGCCCTTCACCAGCCACGGTGGTGCCATTTCGGCCCGTGATGCCTCTTACTCCAACATCATCATGTAGTCAGATCAGCATAAAACCCGAAGGCCTGCCATTTTGGTCTGCTACTAAGAGTCACCTAGCAGCGCTCTTACGCGGAAATCCTGGTCTTATAACCAATTTTGGAATCCGCCGTGGTCCGGTATCTCGCCGTGTTTAAACCACTTAATGAGTGCATGCAATGCAGTGATTAGCCAAACAACGTCTCCGACCTCACTCGACACGTCGCCACGTGTTCTAGCTACATTAATGTCTCTAAAAGCTTACCCTAAGGTAAAGTCGATTCTGCGACAAAATACAATAATCATAAAACGAGTGCAACCACTCACGATGACTCTTCGGGTCATCAATACTCTCACGAAGTCTCTCGCTTCAGTGAAGTTTCATGCTCTCACAAGGTCTCACGCCTCAGTGGAGTTCCATGCTTTCCACAAGGTCTCACGCCTCAGTGGAGTATCCCGCATTCACAAGGTCTCACGCCTCAGTGAAGCTCCTCGGCTCATCCCTTGGATGGCTAACAAATTGCTCAACGAGCGAAGAAGTACCAACATACTCAGAACTTACCAAACTCCTCAACACTTGGATCCGACGACACTCCTCGCTTTTCCAAAACCATGATTTGACTTCCAATGCCTTCCTTCGAGGTTGTTATCATTACTTAAAGATTTTGAGGTTATTTAAGGTCTTATGAATTTTCTTTATAAAATAGATTCCATTTTGTCTTATCGCAAGTCTTATACATTTGCAGGATCTCCCAATCCCAAGTCGCTTCCAGAGGATGTCTCGATCCACTAAACAGAATTAAGGCCCGAACCTCGTTCGTCCTATCAAACTTTCTCAAAACTCTCAAAATAAAATCGGCATGACCTGCCCGCTATTCTCACCATTCAGAATCTCAGATTCCAGTACAGAGCATATTTAAATCATCACAATCAACAACATGTCATATATCAATAAATCGCATCATAAACACTTAGCACTTAGCATATAAAGCATGCACCACACATCCTAGATTACCCACATAGCACATAGCATGTAAGACAATCTCAAAAACATTCAGTAGATGAATCATCTACATTGTCAGCCGAAGCCTCAGAAAACATTTTCCATTCACACACAATTCCAGTGCATAAACAGTAAACAATGTCGAAACATCGACCCTAAGCATTAACTAGAGATTCAGTGAGAAGCCCTCACCTGAAAGTTCTCCAGAATGATCAACTAGTGCTTCCTCGCACTCAAAGTGTTGGTCCTCGGGGAAATCCTCAAAAGCACCTTTAAAATAAAATCACAGAATACTATCAGAATCTATCGGAAACTAAGCTATCGATACTTACTAAGGTTACTCGAAGTAATCTATACCCTAAGGTACGATAAACTAGCGCGAAAGGACAAGTTTTCGGAAAAGGAAATTTCCTCCTCCCCCTCTAATAGGCTCGGCCACTTTGGTTAACTATGGGGCTCGATTTTTCTTCGATCAAACTTGGTTCCTATGCTTTCATAAGCCGTAACTAAGGGTATTCTGAACTCGGAAAAATTATCGGGTCAAAAACTGTCGCAGGGGTATTTTGGTCATGATTTTTAACTTAGGATTTTCAAAACTGAAATCCCAAAAATAAAATTTTGCAGGGACGTCACCAACGACGTTTATGACAACTAATCCTACTAGCACTAAGCTAAGGCGATAGTTTTCAGTCTAAAGGTTGAAGCTTTACTCCAAAAGTTCCAAAAATGGGTATTTTAGGTTCAAATTGATTCCGGCGGAATTCCGGCGACATAACGGAAAATCTAATCCGGCAGAAGTGATCTTGGGCACATATAGAAGAGGTTTAGAATCAGAAATGAAAGATTCAGGATAGTTTTGCAAAAACCCATAAACTATCCACTCAGAAAACTCTACAGAAAAGCTATGGAAAAAGCGATCGGAGGTAAGGATTAGCGACTATACCTCGAAACCTTGAAGCAGCAACTGATTGATCGACGATCAAGCAAGGATTGAAGAAAAGCTCTTCTTCCTCTTCCTTCTATGGAGCTCGCGGCCTTGGAGAGAAAATGGAGGAGTTTTTGTAATTTTTCTCACCTTTCTTGCTATATATAGAAGATGGCAAATCGCGGGAAAATGAAAGTTTCGTGAATCTGATTTTTCCGGCGTCATTCTCCATGAATTATTAGATATGTTTTGGCAAAAGAATTCCAAAACTATAAAGAGGTCTCCTTGTATTTTTGGCAACTAAAGCATAGTCGGTATAAAACTATTTTACCCGATAAGTTGCTTTTTGCATCGAATGTCGGAATGGAAAACTTCCTTCGGAAGAAAGATTGAAATCATCCAGAGAAATGGGTGTACGCGTATAGAATATTCATTTGAAGCTCTGAATAGATAAAGTCTTCATTGTCGAGAAATTCTAGGGTTTTGAAATACCAGGGATTCGGTTTCGGCAAACTTCCGATGATTGGAATCGGACGTTCGTAGATCCTAGAGTTTCGCCTCGAAACGATTGTGATATATGGAAAAAGAGAAGTTCTAACATTTCTCTGAAGATTTTTGGAATTAACTGCCAGCGTGCCTAAAAGTGAAAATTAGCTATATACTAGGGTTTCTGACCTAGGTTTAAGCGTGTAACGATCGTGCTATAACTTTTATCGATCATAATGCAATCCTTGAACTTTTCCTGAACTTTCTCCTTCATAAATATATTTCATTTAATAAACTTTCGTTCAGGTTTCCCTTCACATTACATCAACCCTAATCGTGAATAAGAAGTTTATTCACTTAGCATAAGCTTAAAAACTCGGGCCTTACATTACTACCCTCCAAAAAGAAAGTTTCGACCTCGAAACTTAAGGGTTAGTAAAAAGTTCTGGATACTGTTCTTGAATCTTCTCCTTCAGCTCCCATGTCGCATCACCAGTGTCTTTATTCCAAATGACTTTCACTAACTCGATTTCCTTCCCTCTCAACTGTTTTATCCGGGAGTCACCGTTCAAATTTAAAACTCGACTTGAGTCTTAATACCTCGTGCATGACGAGTCTCATCCCCTTAATCATCAATTCGTTGACCACTCATAAGCTAATCATCTTCTTAATATCCAACAATCCATTATTGTCGTCTTCGTCCTCAAAACATTCCTCACTCAAACCAATTTCGACTTACTGAAATCCTAAACACTTCACACAGATCAAGACTTAACCTCTAGAAGATCAAATCATAACTATACCACAAGGGACTTAACTAGTCGTTTTATCATCTGATCCTCCAACCTTCTGAGGTTTAACTACTATCACCACCACATCCCTTATTCATACATGATTTTCAACCCCCCTAAGTCAATCTTAATCATAGGATTCTTATTCGACTTAGTAGAATTCATTGGTTAACTCTAGTATACCTCATCAGAATCCATAACAAGGTTCCATTCACTCTTAAACTCTATGAAACTTGCCCAAATATAACGACTTCCAGTATTCATCTTAATACTAGCACTTTCCTTTCTGTATCTCAATCACCATCTCGTCAATCAACTTCTTAATCCCTCAATCAAGTTCTGACAAACTTCGAGTCCTACACACCTTAGACAGAAATCCATAGATTTAAAACCTAAACCTTCACCAAGTTTGGTCCTCTAATGGCCCTTAATCCTTCAATACTTCTCAAGTGAATATCCATTTCTTAAAACTATAATGTCTCCACAAATTAATCATGCACTTAGCAAAACTTATTCCTCGAACTCGACTACAACAATCTAGTTCAAAGTTAATTCTTCTCAATCTTGTTACTATCAAGCTATTCTCTATAACCTGATTAAATCCCACATATTTGGTCTCTAACAATTCCACTCAGTAATCACATAACCTATGACTTCATAACTTCTGAGGAAATACCTAATATTTTTCCAACATTAAATCTCTTGACTTAGTCTACCTCCACTTGGAGTAATCGCACGAACCAAACAATTAATGTCTATACGACAATCATCAACTTCCAAAGGTTCAAATCTTAATTTTGTACAATCAAGTGCTTAATACAAACTTTCCTCCCAAATTCAACTAATCTTCGATCAAATCGAGTTAATCTTACCAATCCTTCTATCAAAGTCCATATCCAGCTGTGATTCCGAATATCACCCCCTCAATATTAAGTTGATCAGGCCTAATACATCGAAGGTGGAAATCTAGAAAAACCCACTGGAACAGTCAATGAGTTCCTATCATCCAATAGTCACAAATATCCTGACCTCACATCCTCAACGATTCCGCTACGGAACTACACGCCCTCAACATCATACGTATACTATCCATAAGAAACCTCTATAAGATTCATTTTTCAGCTTCTAACTTCTTGTTAGACGCATTGGTGCAAAACTACTTTCTAGGTTTACCGTGTTATTCTAAACCTCGTATAATTTCTATAGCTAAAATACGAGCTACGGTCAAATAAGGTGTTAATAGGCGTAATAACTATAAGGTCAAAGCTTAGACAGTATAAATAAGTTAGGTGTGTGTTTGCACACGCTACGAGAGTAATGGAATATATTATACTGAAATGAAAAGAAATGGTTAGAAGGTTACCATCGTTCTTGCGCTCTCCTCTGGCAAACCCCTCAGCTCTCTCACCGTCCATGGTGTAAACTCTTGCTTTAGTCGCAGGACGCTTTCCACGAGCAGTGTTTACGGTTGGCTCCGTCTTGGGTGCTCTGCACTGATCGGCAGTGTGCCCCATTTTGTTACAATTGTAGCATTTGGGCCTCTTGTCGGGGCAAACATTAGCATAATGCCCCGGCTCCCCACATCTGAAACATGACACTTGTTTCCTTGCACCTCCAGCTATGGCAGGAAACTTGCCCTTCATCTTCTTGTCAGACGGCCCCGCCTGGAACGTCCTACAGTTCACGACCAAATGTCCACGTTGTCTGCACTTGCAACATTTTGGTCCAGCCACTGAGCACTGAAAGGCGTAGTGTCCAAGCTTTCCACAACGGTAGCATGACAAAGCCTCCTGGCCAATAGTTGCGGTCGTCGACTTGCGTGATCCTTGAATAGGGTCTCTTCCCTCAGGATGCTGGTATGGCTTCCACGGTCGGTACTCCTGAGAACCTGATCTCACTGGTCCCCCAGTTCCAACTCGGTCCAATCCACTATGCTGGTACTTGGACACCACGTTTAACAGTTGAGGTTGCTTACGTGCAGCCTCCTCCGCGTGTCTGTAAGCGTCCTCAGCAGCCTGGTTCATCATTGCTTCAATCATTGTAGCTATCGCCTTTGCCATACGATCAGGGCTTACCATCCTATGCTTGGTCAAACAAACAGGTAGTACTCATCACAAGATAGTCTCTGGCATAACTATACAATATGATTAAGCAATAACTTCAATCAATTCTAAGCGAAAAATCGCTTGCAGACAATCAATTTTCACTCTTTTCAGAGTCACACAACCTAGCACAGAAGACCTATTCCCCAACAACTCCCGAAAGACTCGACCGTGCTCTGATACCACAATGTAACACCCCGATTTCGGTGGCGTCACTTTAGTAACCAAAATAAACTTAATGCGGAAAAACGTGAATATTTTTTTTTTTTGATAATAACTAAGACAAGACTGAATTAAATAAAACCCAACAATAACAAAAATCAGAACTAATATACAATATATAAACAGCCCCCGCTGTAGTAGCAACCTCGTCACGAGTAAACCTCCAGTGACGGTAATAGAAGAGTAGCGCCCGAAGGCAATATGTACAGACTGAAAGTAAAGGTGAAGTGTCCGCAACACCATCCCTCAAAACTGAGAATAAGCTGGCCCATCGGCCTGAAGCAAGACCTCCTAAGTCCAACCAACTCTCTGTGATTCTCGTAAAGAACCACACAAAAAGCTATAGGTGGGAAACTACCCTGTCCCCAAAGAAAACAAATGATGTTCAGAGCTAAGACTCTACTCCTACACTAATCCCATCTCGAGGAGCTCACACCAGCACTAAAAACCTACATGCTAGCATGATCGTCGCCCGAATCTGAATCCAGAACGACCTAGTCTATGTACACCATCCGTCCTCCTCTCGCTACCGCGATACGCTCCAATCCCCGCATCTCAACCCTAGTTCCTCCCGAAGGATGAACCATCATGAGTCAGCCCGCCAAAGACATCTGACAAAGGGCGTTTGTTCGCCAAAGCACACACAGAAGACGCGAGGGTCAACTCCAAAGAATTATGTAAATAATAGCACCAATAAATATAAATAAGATAATAGCCACTTAGGCTTATAACTAGGGATAACATCCTAGGGTTGCATATTTCCACAAAGAATATAACGACTGTAAATCACAGTTAACATGCATCAAGTAGAACTAACAAGTATCAATCACACTCATCAACTATGTCAGTATGCATGTTGCATGAAATGATATGCAGGTTAACCTAGTCAACCAATATGCAATCCGGAACGGATGGACATCATCGGATCAGCCCTTCACCAGCCACGGTGGTGCCATTTCGGCCCGTGATGCCTCTTACTCCAACATCATCATGTAGTCAGATCAGCATAAAACCCGAAGGCCTGCCATTTCGGTCTGCTACTAAGAGTCACCTAGCAGCGCTCTTACGCGGAAATCCTGGTCTTATAACCAATTTTGGAATCCGCCGTGGTCCGGTATCTCGCTGTGTTTAAACCACTTAATGAGTGCATGCAATGCAGTGATTAGCCAAACAACGTCTCCGACCTCACTCGACACGTCGCCACGTGTTCTAGCTACATTAATGTTTCTAAAAGCTTACCCTAAGGTAAAGTCGATTCTGCGACAAAATACAATAATCATAAAACGAGTGCAACCACTCACGATGACTCTTCGGGTCATCAATACTCTCACGAAGTCTCTCGCTTCAGTGAAGTTTCATGCTCTCACAAGGTCTCACGCCTCAGTGGAGTTCCATGCTTTCCACAAGGTCTCACGCCTCAGTGGAGTATCCCGCATTCACAAGGTCTCACGCCTCAGTGAAGCTCCTCGGCTCATCCCTTGGATGGCTAACAAATTGCTCAACGAGCGAAGAAGTACCAACATACTCAGAACTTACCAAACTCCTCAACACTTGGATCCGACGACACTCCTCGCTTTTCCAAAACCATGATTTGACTTCCAATGCCTTCCTTCGAGGTTGTTATCATTACTTAAAGATTTTGAGGTTATTTAAGGTCTTATGAATTTTCTTTATAAAATAGATTCCATTTTGTCTTATCGCAAGTCTTATACATTTGCAGGATCTCCCAATCCCAAGTCGCTTCCAGAGGATGTCTCGATCCACTAAACAGAATTAAGGCCCGAACCTCGTTCGTCCTATCAAACTTTCTCAAAACTCTCAAAATAAAATCGGCATGACCTGCCCGCTATTCTCACCATTCAGAATCTCAGATTCCAGTACAGAGCATATTTAAATCATCACAATCAACAACATGTCATATATCAATAAATCGCATCATAAACACTTAGCACTTAGCATATAAAGCATGCACCACACATCCTAGATTACCCACATAGCACATAGCATGTAAGACAATCTCAAAAACATTCAGTAGATGAATCATCTACATTGTCAGCCGAAGCCTCAGAAAACATTTTCCATTCACACACAATTCCAGTGCATAAACAGTAAACAATGTCGAAACATCGACCCTAAGCATTAACTAGAGATTCAGTGAGAAGCCCTCACCTGAAAGTTCTCCAGAATGATCAACTAGTGCTTCCTCGCACTCAAAGTGTTGGTCCTCGGGGAAATCCTCAAAAGCACCTTTAAAATAAAATCACAGAATACTATCAGAATCTATCGGAAACTAAGCTATCGATACTTACTAAGGTTACTCGAAGTAATCTATACCCTAAGGTACGATAAACTAGCGCGAAAGGTGTAACACCCCGATTTCCAGGTGTCACTTTAGTAACCAAAAATAAACTTTACGCGGAAAAACAGGTAATTTTTTTTTTTTGTTTCTTTCCTTTAAATCAAGGCGATAAAGAATTAGAGACAACACTCAACAACTAAACTAACCGATATACAAATATATACATCTGTACAGCCTCGGCTGCACTCCATGTCACGCGAAGCCGCAGTGACTCCAAAGTAATACGCCCGCAGGCAAATATACAAACCAGAACTGTGAGTAAAAGTATCCAAATACAGTTATCCAAGAGAAAGTCGGCACTCAAAAATGGCCTGAAAGGAAGACCCCTATACTCCGACAGACTCTCTGTGATCCTCCTCAAAAGAACCACACAAAAAGCCACACATCGGAACCTACCCTGTCCCAAAAAGAAACTGACGATCAGAGCTCTACACAAAAAATGTCACTAATCCTAACCTACCCTCCCAGCTCAGCTCACCAATCATCCTCCTCCTCATCGCTGCTCGGCGAGTAGCTCTCCCCACTGCTCTCGGAGTCAGAGTCGGAATCCACCGTAATCATCTCGGTGTCCAAATCCATAACCTCCCTCCTCACTATCCTGCGCACCGCCCTAGTCGAGCCGGTCTCCACATCCACCTCTCCTGTGAGAACATCCTCCTCCTCCACCCTCATCAAGGGGTCCACACGGTAGCCGTGCGGTGAAGAGAAAGATAAGAGACGTGAGGCAGATGGGACAACAGACTCCCTCCTCGACTGTACGAGCCTAGAGGACGAAGCCACGTCGGTAGAAGCGATGGCAGCAGCCGGAGGTGGCATAACAGATATAGCAGCAGCAGCAGGCTCGATCTCCTCTGGGTCCTCCTCAACAGAAGGTGAAGTCGGAGGTGGTGCAGGTGGTGCATGTCCAGTGCCTGGTCCACAATGAACTGAGGGCGGCAAGTCAAAACTCAGCTCCATACGCCGTAGCACTCCGCTCGTCAGGCGTCCTCGCTCATCCATCCGGTCCTCCATGACCCTTCCCCTATACGTCGCCCGGTGACCAGCCACATCGATCACCCAAGCGGTGGGGGCATCCCTATCCAGTAACTCATATCTGATCCCCCCCGAGGGAGAGACCGTCGAGAACCAGTCGGCCATCGACATCTGGCAGCAGGCCGACCGCCCAAAGACAAACATACAAACAAAGCCAAGGCGCTAGGGTCAACTCACAGCAATAAGTACATATACACACAACATGTGACAGGGTATATATATATATATAAGTTGTTATATAAGCATATAAGTAATCCTAGCATGTTATGGCTCTAACATTACTTCAATAAACAAACAGCACACAGTCTCAGTCAGCATGAATGTATGCGTGAAATGCACAATATGAATCCGGATTTGTGACGCGTTCCCGTTCGCCACAAGTGAAGCATTTTCACTATGGATGGACCATTCCCGTTATCCATCCTGGATGAAATCCATCCTGGATGAACCATTCCCGTTATTCATCCTTGGTGAACCATTCCCGTTATTCACCGAATGATGAACCATTCCCGTTATTCATCATTAATGCAAGGTGAACCATTCCCGTTATTCACCATGATATGCACAGGTGAACCATTCCCGTTATTCACCCGATTGAATGCAACGTGGTTAGCCAAACAACGAATCGTCCTTACCACGAAAGTGTCTAGCTCACAACCCAATCTCAACCAAACCCAATGAGTTAGTGTCGGTCAATACAACACAACTCGGAGTAAGTGTCGGTCAATACAACACAACTCCAACAAGAAAACACAAGGGTCTAGTGTCGGTCAATACAACGCAGCCCAAACAACAAGAGCGCTAAGTGTCGGTCAATACAACACCGCTCCAACAACAAGAGAACCCAAGGGATTAATGTCGGTCAATACAACACAACCCCATCAACAAGAGTACGTAAAGTACTCGGTGACTTTCAGTCATCACCATAGCTCACCTTGGTGGCTTTCCCCAATTCCAATAACTCACAACAAAGGTCGACTTTTCCCCGTCTTTCGTAAATATTTTCCCCTTCAGTTTTCCTATACTTAAACGTTAATAAAAATGATTTCAGTTCAGATTAGTCAGGTTATGAGTTTATTTCTCAAAATCTAGGTTTCCCAAGTCTTTAGTTTACAAAATTCTATTCATTCTAGGTTTTCCGAAAACCAACCACCCAAAAGAAGTTTTCCGGGGAAAGTCTAAGTAAACCAACGAATCCCAACAAATGGCTAAGTCCCAAACCCCTCGTTTGAACTTGCCTAGGGTTGCTCATCCACCCCGAAACATCAAAGATCACCAGATCAATGAATCTCCACTCCGAAGTCGCGTCAAAACGCACAATCCAACAAAGCACAACATCACAACATCAGTTCATCAACATAATCAACATCAAAGTAAAGCATAAGTCGAATTGATCGACGCCTATCATGCATTCATAGCTAATATATATGTAAGTTGCCCTAACCTCGAGCTGTTCCAGCTTCGAAATCAAGGTTGTCCTCAAACAGTTGCTCTGAATATTCCAAAGTTCCTTCAACTGAACCTCGGAGAAAAACAAAGCAGAATTCAAACAAAATCGATTAGTTCGATCGCAATACAATACATAAACGATAGACAAAGCATCAAAGCTTCAGAATACGACAAACGTGTACGAAAGGACAAGTTTTCGAAAACGAAAAACTCCCCTCCCCTTCGGAAAACCCACGGCCATAAGGAGAAAAGGGCTTCGGCTCTTTTTCTTCGATCAAATCAGTTTACAAGGTAGTTTTAGGGTAAAACTAAGGCAAAGAAACTGTCAGAACAATTTTCGGACAATCGGGCCGAAATACGACTACGCAGGGGCATTTTGGTCCAAAATAAAGGCTCAAAACTTCAAAGTTATCAGTTCTGAAAACAAATTTGACAGCAACGATCCTCATGACATCCGTGACAACAAATCCTAAAGGCACGAAGTCAGATTAAGTCTTTACGACAATAAAGTTTCGAAATGTGAGACAAAAAGAGTTTTGAGTCAATTTTTCAGATCCTGGACAAATGAATCGCAATCAGAGTTTACTGACAGAGGTTTTAGACTCAGGGGAACATAAGGAACATAACCCAAGCGAGAAATCAGAGAAATCGGACAATTTTAGAAAAAGCTCAAAACTTAGAGCACAGAAACGACTTCAGAAACGCAACAGAAACAACAATCAGAGGCAGGATTCATGATAGTTACCTCGATACCTAGAAGTAGGGACGAACTGCACGAAGATTGGTCAAGTTTTCGCGAAAAAAACTTCTTCTCCCTTGCTCCCTAGAACTCGCGGCCTTGGAGGAAAGAAAATGGCAAGATTTTGCTTTTTCGCCTATTTATAGGCGGGCGAAATCGCGGGAAAAAGAAAATTTCGCGATTCCGATTTTTGCAGCACGATCACCAAGGAATTCTAAGAGAGATTCTGGCGTCAGAAATCCAGAACTCAAAAAAAATATCTAGGATTTGGGAAAAACGATATCGAAAAACTCAAAAGCGGTGTCGGTTAATCTGCCCCGAAAAACTACTTTTTGCTGTGATGCTCAGACGACAAAACTTCCAACAGAAGAAAGATTGGAAATGTCGAAACAAGTCTGGCAACGCGGACGGAATCTTCGTTAGAAGTCCCGAATAGAAAAAATCTTCATCCATTGCTCGAAAATAGGGTTTCGAAGCAAAGAAATTAGCGTCGGCGGACATCCGAAAAGTGAAACCTATCGTGCGTACAGTCCAGAGTTCCGAAATGAAACGCTGGTCGATGGAAAAATAAAGAGAATCTTTAAATTTTCCGAGAGTTCGAAATCTCACTCAAAACGTTGCTTTAAGAGCGAAATAGCCTATTCTGGACACGCTCGCCCTAAGGCAAGTGTGCAGACGACTCGCACTAACTCCGAAAACAACTACGCAACATTCCTCAAGCAATTCCTGAACTTTCTTCTTCATTAATCTTCCTCAAATATCAAACTCCTGTCACGCTTACACTGATCCTACGCGTGAGTCGGAAACTAGCTTGTTCTGAAAATTCAGGTCTTACAATACTCCCCTCCAAAAAGAAAGTTTCGACCTCGAAACTCAGAGTTCAGCAAAAAGTCCGGGGTACAATTCCTTAATCTTATCTTCCAATTCCCATGTAGCATCTCCCGTATCCTTGTTCCATATCACTTTTACCAACGAAATCTGCTTTCCCCTCAGCTGTTTCACTCTCCTATCCCCAATACTCACTGGCGGTGCCTCAAAGGTCAAATCATCCTTCAGTTCAACGTTGTCTGGCACGATCACATGAGTCGGGTCTGGAATGTACTTCCTCAACTGCGACACATGAAATACATCATGAATGTTGGAAAGAAATGGCGGTAGTGCAATCTGGTATGCAACTGGTCCAACACGTCGAGTGATTTGATAAGGCCCAATAAACTTTGGCGCAAGTTTCCTTGACTTAATAGCTCGTCCCACCCCCGTAGTCTGAGTAACTCGTAGAAACACATGGTCACCTTCCTCAAACTCTAGGGTTCTACGTCTCTGATCAGCATAGCTCTTCTGTCTGCTCTGTGAAGCTCTCATCTGTTCTCTGATCTGCTTAACCTTCTCAGTCGTCTGTTGCAGCATTTCTGGCCCAATCAACAAACTCTCCCCATCTTGATACCAACACAAAGGTGTCCTACACTTCCGACCATACAAAGCTTCATACGGTGCCATCCCAATGCTCGCATGGAAACTATTGTTGTAGGTGAATTCAACCAATGGCAGAAGATCATCCCAGCTTCCTCTGTTATCTAACACACAAGCCCGTAGTAGATCCTCTAGCGACTGAATAGTTCTTTCTGTTTGCCCATCCGTTTGTGGATGATACGCCGAACTCAACCTCAGCTTGGTTCCTAACGCATCATGAAGAGCTCCCCAAAAGTGCGAAGTAAACTTTGGATCCCGATCAGACACAATACTTGTCGGAACTCCATGTAGTCTCACAATCTCCGCCACATAGATCTCAGCCAACTTCTCCACATTGTAGGTAGTTCTCACTGGTAGAAAATGCGCTGACTTGGTCAAACGATCCACAATCACCCAAATCGAATCGTGTCTCTTCTGTGTTCTTGGCAAAGCCACCACAAAATCCATGGATATACTATCCCATTTCCATTCTGGCACGTCTAAGCTCTGTAGCATACCAGCAGGTCTTTGATGCTCTACCTTTGCCTTCTGACAAGTCAAACATGCAGCTACATACTCGGCCACTTGTTTCTTCATTCCTGGCCACCAGAAATTCAGCTTCAAATCTTGGTACATCTTGGTCATTCCCGGATGAATACTCCATTTGCTCTTGTGCCCTTCATCCATGATTAGCCTTCTCAGTTCTGGATTATTGGGTACACACACTCTGTCCTTGCATCTTAAGATATCGTCAGTTCCGAGCTTGAATTCCGGGTCTTTCCCTTGAATCACTAAGTTCCTCTTCTCCAGCAGAAACTCATCTTGTAGTTGTTGCTCTCTAATCTCTTCCATCAGTCCACTGGCAATTCTGATCATACCGAACTTCAACTTTCCCTCAGACGGTGTCACCCCTAAACTCATATCTCGAAATTGTTCCAGTAACTCCAGCTCTTTAACCATCATTGACGAAACATGCATCTTTCTGCTCAAAGCATCAGCAACTACATTCGCCTTCCCAGGGTGATATTGCAACGTAAACTCATAGTCTTTGATGAACTCCATCCATCTTCGTTGCCTCATGTTCAGCTCCTTCTGATCAAACAAGTATTTAAGGCTCTTGTGATCGCTAAATATCATGAAAGTACAACCATAGAGGTAATGTCTCCAGATTTTCAGCGAAAACACAATGGCAGCTAACTCCAAATCATGAGTCGGATAGTTCCTCTCATGCGTCTTCAACTGTCTCGAAGCATACGCCACCACTTTTCGATGTTGCATCAGCACACATCCCAAGCCTTGGTACGAAGCATCACAATAAACTTCATAAGGTTCTTCTGGTTGCGGCAAAATAAGCACAGGTGACGTCGTCAAACGTTCCTTCAGAGTCTGAAAACTTGATTCACACGCCTCAGTCCATGCAAAAGGTTGATCCTTCCTCGTCAGTTGAGTCAAAGGTCCAACAATCTTAGCAAATCCCTCAATGAAGCGTCTATAGTATCCAGCCAAACCCACAAAACTTCTTATCTCCGTCACTGTCTTCGGTTGCTCCCAAGCCAAAACAGTCTCCACTTTCGCCGGATCCACAGCTATGCCTTCCTTTGAGATAACATGGCCTAAGAAATTGACTTCCTCCAGCCAGAATTCACACTTGGATGGGTTCGCATACAGCTTCCTTTCCCTCAATACTTGTAAAACTTGTCGCAAATGTCCTTCATGTTCCTTTGCGTCCTTCGAATATATCAATATATCATCGATAAACACCACCACAAACCGATCTAAGAATTCATGAAAGATGCGGTTCATGTAATCCATGAAGACAGCAGGTGCATTTGTCACTCCAAACGGCATCACTAGGTACTCGTAGTGTCCGTAGCGTGTTCTGAATGCAGTCTTCGGTATATCCTCAGTCTTCACTCTGATCTGATGATAGCCTGACTTCAAATCTATCTTGGAAAATACAGCAGCCCCTCGTAATTGATCCATCAAATCATCTATCCTCGGCAACGGGTATCTGTTCTTGATCGTCGCCTTGTTCAGTTGTCGATAATCCACACATAATCTCGACCTTCCGTCTTTCTTCTTAACTAACAACACTGGCGCTCCCCACGGTGAAACACTTGGTCGAATGAATCCTTTTGCCGAAAGATCCTCCAACTGAGATTTCAACTCCGCTAACTCCGCAGGTGCCATACGGTAAGGTGCAATCGAAATCGGTCCAGTTCCGGGTACAATGTCGATCACAAACTCCACATCGCGTACAGGCGGCAGTCCAGGTACATCTCCAGGGAAAACATCCGCAAAATCTCGAACCACCGGAATACCTTGAATATCCGATTCCTTCTTCCCCTCCAGACTTAGCAATGAAAAGTACTTCTGAGTGCCCTCGCTCAACGACGCACTAATGTGGTTAATAGAAAGGTACTCGAAAAGATCCGAGTCTGGGAACACCACTTTCTTTCGACTACAGTCCAAAAGACAATGGTAGTGGGATAACCAATCCATCCCTAGGATTACATCTAGGTTTTTAAGGGGTAGACATACTAGGTTGGCATGAAAAGTTCTATCTTTATATACTACTGAACAGTGCATGCATGCGGCATTAGCAATTAGAGTCCTAGCAGGTGTAGTTACCATAAGATCAAAACTCAAAGTAGTAATAGGCAGATGTAGTCTTGATACGCAATCCTTAGAGATAAATGAATGAGTTGCACCAGAATCAAAGAGTACAGTTAGAAGATTACCGTCAATTTCACATTCTCCTCTGATCAACCCATCAGCTCCTTCAGCTTCTTCTCCATCCATTGTATACACTCTTCCCTTAGCCACTGGGCGCTTCCCACTAACAGCATTCACAGACGGTTCAACCTTCGGTGCCTTGCATTCCGTAGCCAGATGCCCAGACTTATTGCAGTTGTAACATCTTGGTGGCCTCGTGCAATTGTTGGCATAGTGCCCGGTTCCTCCACAACGGAAACAAGTCACTTCACGGTTTGGGGTACGGCTTCCCGACCCTCCTGAAGTAGCAGCAGCCATAGGCTTGTAAGATCCCGGGGTAAACCCTCTCCCCGCAGGACGTTGATATGGCTTCCTCGCCTGAAACCTCCCTTTTCCCTGAAAACTCTGTGGTGTCGACCTTACCGGTCCTCCTGTTCCAGCCCTGTTGTATCTCCGATTCTTCATCAATTCCACCTCAGTTGCCTTCTCAACCAATGCCTGGAATCTCATGATCCCCAATGGTCTCACCGAATCTTCAATATCGGGCCTCAATCCCCTCACAAATCTCTTGCACATGTAGGGTTCATCAACTTGATCACGGAAAAACCGAAAGTACTTTGCCAGAGACTCTAACTTGGCAGCATACTCCGGAATGGTCATGCTTCCTTGTTTCAGAGTCAGAAACTGTGATTCACGCTCGTCACGAGTACTGTCTGGGAAATACTTCTCGAGAAAAGCTGTTCGAAAAGAATTCCAGTTCACCTCCACATGATTTGCCTCCATCATTCCTCTGGCGCCTCTCCACCAGTATTCAGCATCTCCCAACAACAGATAGGTTGCCAGCCCCACTTTGGCTCCCTCAGCAGTCTGTAACACTCCAAAGATCTTCTCAATCTCCTCTATCCAGAGTTCCGCTTTGTCCGGGTCAGTACCTCCCGAAAACTTAGGTGGATCCTGTCTCCTGAAGTCATTCAAACCTTTGTTCTGATCCAGAGTCGCCTCCCTCTGACGCTGGTGTTGATCACGCGCTTCCTCCGCAGCGCGTCTCAAAGCATTGTCATTCGCTTGGTTAGTCATTGCCTGGGCCATAGTGGCCATCATCCCCGCTAGCTGATTCGTGTTCACCATCGTCTGTTACCCCCAAGAAAACTATTAGTCCTACTCGTAGAATAGCACCAAACTATAACATATGGTTAAACAACCATGCAATCAATTAGAACGAAAAATCGTCCTGCAGACAATCAATTTTCACTCTTTGCAGAGTCACACAACCTAACACAGAAGACCTATTCCCCAAAGACTCCCAAAAGACTCGACTAAGCTCTGATACCACAATGTAACACCCCGATTTCCAGGTGTCACTTTAGTAACCAAAAATAAACTTTACGCGGAAAAACAGGTAATTTTTTTTTTTGTTTCTTTCCTTTAAATCAAGGCGATAAAGAATTAGAGACAACACCCAACAACTAAACTAACCGATATACAAATATATACATCTGTACAGCCTCGGCTGCACTCCATGTCACGCGAAGCCGCAGTGACTCCAAAGTAATACGCCCGCAGGCAAATATACAAACCAGAACTGTGAGTAAAAGTATCCAAATACACTTATCCAAGAGAAAGTCGGCACTCAAAAATGGCCTGAAAGGAAGACCCCTATACTCCGACAGACTCTCTGTGATCCTCCTCAAAAGAACCACACAAAAAGCCACACATCGGAACCTACCCTGTCCCAAAAAGAAACTGACGATCAGAGCTCTACACAAAAAATGTCACTAATCCTAACCTACCCTCCCAGCTCAGCTCACCAATCATCCTCCTCCTCATCGCTGCTCGGCGAGTAGCTCTCCCCACTGCTCTCGGAGTCAGAGTCGGAATCCACCGTAATCATCTCGGTGTCCAAATCCATAACCTCCCTCCTCACTATCCTGCGCACCGCCCTAGTCGAGCCGGTCTCCACATCCACCTCTCCTGTGAGAACATCCTCCTCCTCCACCCTCATCAAGGGGTCCACACGGTAGCCGTGCGGTGAAGAGAAAGATAAGAGACGTGAGGCAGATGGGACAACAGACTCCCTCCTCGACTGTACGAGCCTAGAGGACGACGCCACGTCGGTAGAAGCGATGGCAGCAGCCGGAGGTGGCATAACAGATATAGCAGCAGCAGCAGGCTCGATCTCCTCTGGGTCCTCCTCAACAGAAGGTGAAGTCGGAGGTGGTGCAGGTGGTGCATGTCCAGTGCCTGGTCCACAATGAACTGAGGGCGGCAAGTCAAAACTCAGCTCCATACGCCGTAGCACTCCGCTCGTCAGGCGTCCTCGCTCATCCATCCGGTCCTCCATGACCCTTCCCCTATACGTCGCCCGGTGACCAGCCACATCGATCACCCAAGCGGTGGGGGCATCCCTATCCAGTAACTCATATCTGATCCCCCCCGAGGGAGAGACCGTCGAGAACCAGTCGGCCATCGACATCTGGCAGCAGGCCGACCGCCCAAAGACAAACATACAAACAAAGCCAAGGCGCTAGGGTCAACTCACAGCAATAAGTACATATACACACAACATGTGACAGGGTATATATATATATATATAAGTTGTTATATAAGCATATAAGTAATCCTAGCATGTTATGGCTCTAACATTACTTCAATAAACAAACAGCACACAGTCTCAGTCAGCATGAATGTATGCGTGAAATGCACAATATGAATCCGGATTTGTGACGCGTTCCCGTTCGCCACAAGTGAAGCATTTTCACTATGGATGGACCATTCCCGTTATCCATCCTGGATGAAATCCATCCTGGATGAACCATTCCCGTTATTCATCCTTGGTGAACCATTCCCGTTATTCACCGAATGATGAACCATTCCCGTTATTCATCATTAATGCAAGGTGAACCATTCCCGTTATTCACCATGATATGCACAGGTGAACCATTCCCGTTATTCACCCGATTGAATGCAACGTGGTTAGCCAAACAACGAATCGTCCTTACCACGAAAGTGTCTAGCTCACAACCCAATCTCAACCAAACCCAATGAGTTAGTGTCGGTCAATACAACACAACTCGGAGTAAGTGTCGGTCAATACAACACAACTCCAACAAGAAAACACAAGGGTCTAGTGTCGGTCAATACAACACAGCCCAAACAACAAGAGCGCTAAGTGTCGGTCAATACAACACCGCTCCAACAACAAGAGAACCCAAGGGATTAATGTCGGTCAATACAACACAACCCCATCAACAAGAGTACGTAAAGTACTCGGTGACTTTCAGTCATCACCATAGCTCACCTTGGTGGCTTTCCCCAATTCCAATAACTCACAACAAAGGTCGACTTTTCCCCGTCTTTCGTAAATATTTTCCCCTTCAGTTTTCCTATACTTAAACGTTAATAAAAATGATTTCAGTTCAGATTAGTCAGGTTATGAGTTTATTTCTCAAAATCTAGGTTTCCCAAGTCTTTAGTTTACAAAATTCTATTCATTCTAGGTTTTCCGAAAACCAACCACCCAAAAGAAGTTTTCCGGGGAAAGTCTAAGTAAACCAACGAATCCCAACAAATGGCTAAGTCCCAAACCCCTCGTTTGAACTTGCCTAGGGTTGCTCATCCACCCCGAAACATCAAAGATCACCAGATCAATGAATCTCCACTCCGAAGTCGCGTCAAAACGCACAATCCAACAAAGCACAACATCACAACATCAGTTCATCAACATAATCAACATCAAAGTAAAGCATAAGTCGAATTGATCGACGCCTATCATGCATTCATAGCTAATATATATGTAAGTTGCCCTAACCTCGAGCTGTTCCAGCTTCGAAATCAAGGTTGTCCTCAAACAGTTGCTCTGAATATTCCAAAGTTCCTTCAACTGAACCTCGGAGAAAAACAAAGCAGAATTCAAACAAAATCGATTAGTTCGATCGCAATACAGTACATAAACGATAGACAAAGCATCAAAGCTTCAGAATACGACAAACGTGTACGAAAGGACAAGTTTTCGAAAACGAAAAACTCCCCTCCCCTTAGGAAAACCCACGGCCATAAGGAGAAAAGGGCTTCGGCTCTTTTTCTTCGATCAAATCAGTTTACAAGGTAGTTTTAGGGTAAAACTAAGGCAAAGAAACTGTCAGAACAATTTTCGGACAATCGGGCCGAAATACGACTACGCAGGGGCATTTTGGTCCAAAATAAAGGCTCAAAACTTCAAAGTTATCAGTTCTGAAAACAAATTTGACAGCAACGATCCTCATGACATCCGTGACAACAAATCCTAAAGGCACGAAGTCAGATTAAGTCTTTACGACAATAAAGTTTCGAAATGTGAGACAAAAAGAGTTTTGAGTCAATTTTTCAGATCCTGGACAAATGAATCGCAATCAGAGTTTACTGACAGAGGTTTTAGACTCAGGGGAACATAAGGAACATAACCCAAGCGAGAAATCAGAGAAATCGGACAATTTTAGAAAAAGCTCAAAACTTAGAGCACAGAAACGACTTCAGAAACGCAACAGAAACAACAATCAGAGGCAGGATTCATGATAGTTACCTCGATACCTAGAAGTAGGGACGAACTGCACGAAGATTGGTCAAGTTTTCGCGAAAAAAACTTCTTCTCCCTTGCTCCCTAGAACTCGCGGCCTTGGAGGAAAGAAAATGGCAAGATTTTGCTTTTTCGCCTATTTATAGGCGGGCGAAATCGCGGGAAAAAGAAAATTTCGCGATTCCGATTTTTGCAGCACGATCACCAAGGAATTCTAAGAGAGATTCTGGCGTCAGAAATCCAGAACTCAAAACAAATATCTAGGATTTGGGAAAAACGATATCGAAAAACTCAAAAGCGGTGTCGGTTAATCTGCCCCGAAAAACTACTTTTTGCTGTGATGCTCAGACGACAAAACTTCCAACAGAAGAAAGATTGGAAATGTCGAAACAAGTCTGGCAACGCGGACGGAATCTTCGTTAGAAGTCCCGAATAGAAAAAATCTTCATCCATTGCTCGAAAATAGGGTTTCGAAGCAAAGAAATTAGCGTCGGCGGACATCCGAAAAGTGAAACCTATCGTGCGTACAGTCCAGAGTTCCGAAATGAAACGCTGGTCGATGGAAAAATAAAGAGAATCTTTAAATTTTCCGAGAGTTCGAAATCTCACTCAAAACGTTGCTTTAAGAGCGAAATAGCCTATTCTGGACACGCTCGCCCTAAGGCAAGTGTGCAGATGACTCGCACTAACTCCGAAAACAACTACGCAACATTCCTCAAGCAATTTCTGAACTTTCTTCTTCATTAATCTTCCTCAAATATCAAACTCCTGTCACGCTTACACTGATCCTACGCGTGAGTCGGAAACTAGCTTGTTCTGAAAATTCAGGTCTTACAAAAGGACAAGTTTTCGGAAAATGAAATTTCCTCCTCCCCCTCTAATAGGCTCGGCCACTTTGGTTAATTATGGGGCTCGATTTTTCTTCGATCAAACTTGGTTCCTATGCTTTCATAAGCCGTAACTAAGGGTATTCTGAACTCGGAAAAATTATCGGGTCAAAAACTGTCGCAGGGGTATTTTGGTCATGATTTTTAACTTAGGATTTTCAAAACTGAAATCCCAAAAATAAAATTTTGCAGGGACGTCACCAACAACGTTTATGACAACTAATCCTACTAGCACTAAGCTAAGGCGATAGTTTTCAGTCTAAAGGTTGAAGCTTTACTCCAAAAGTTCCAAAAATGGGTATTTTAGGTTCAAATTGATTCCGGCGGAATTCCGGCGACATAACGGAAAATCTAATCCGGCAGAAGTGATCTTGGGCACATATAGAAGAGGTTTAGAATCAGAAATGAAAGATTCAGGATAGTTTTGCAAAAACCCATAAACTATCCACTCAGAAAACTCTACAGAAAAGCTATGGAAAAAGCGATCGGAGGTAAGGATTAGCGACTATACCTCGAAACCTTGAAGCAGCAACTGATTGATCGACGATCAAGCAAGGATTGAAGAAAAGCTCTTCTTCCTCTTCCTTCTATGGAGCTCGCGGCCTTGGAGAGAAAATGGAGGAGTTTTTGTAATTTTTCTCACCTTTCTTGCTATATATAGAAGATGGCAAATCGCGGGAAAATGAAAGTTTCGCGAATCTGATTTTTCCGGCGTCATTCTCCATGAATTATTAGATATGTTTTGGAAAAAGAATTCCAAAACTATAAAGAGGTCTCCTTGTATTTTTGGCAACTAAAGCATATTCGGTATAAAACTATTTTACCCGATAAGTTGCTTTTTGCATCGAATGTCGGAATGGAAAACTTCCTTCGGAAGAAAGATTGAGATCATCCAGAGAAATGGGTGTATGCGTATAGAATATTCATTTGAAGCTCAGAATAGATAAGGTCTTCATTGTCGAGAAATTCTAGGGTTTTGAAATACCAGGGATTCGGTTTCGGCAAACTTCCGATGATTGGAATCGGACGTTCGTAGATCCTAGAGTTTCGCCTCGAAACGATTGTGATATATGGAAAAAGAGAAGTTCTAACATTTCTCTGAAGATTTTTGGAATTAACTGCCAGCGTGCCTAAAAGTGAAAATTAGCTATATACTAGGGTTTCTGACCTAGGTTTAAGCGTGTAACGATCGTGCTATAACTTTTATCGATCATAATGCAATCCTTGAACTTTTCCTGAACTTTCTCCTTCATAAATATATTTCATTTAATAAACTTTCTTTCAGGTTTCCCTTCACATTACATCAACCCTAATCGTGAATAAGAAGTTTATTCACTTAGCATAAGCTTAAAAACTCGGGCCTTACAAATCTTCAATTGAGGTAAACATGAAAGTTGTAGCTCTTTAAGTCAGCTTCGCGGTCCTTCAATTGGATCCTAATTCGGAGTTCTGTAGCCCAAGATATGATCATTTTAGTGCAGACTGTTCCAGACTCGCAGGATTAGCGACAGCAACTTTTCAAGACAATTTTGACCATTTTAGAGGCTTGTTCTTCAATTATGCTGAACATGAAAGTTGTAGGGCTTCAAGTTAGCTTTCCAACGACATATTATGAGCCTTATTTCGATATTGCTAGCGCCATATTCAATCTGTTATAGCAAAACAGTCATAGAAACTAAAAGTGTAGAATTAACTATTAACCACTTTTTCATGAATAATCCAAATAAACACTAATGGTCAAAACATGACTAAGTTATAACAATTAAGCACAAAAATGTATATAATGAAGCTTAGAAAGACACACATAAAGTGCATCAATTATGCGCTTATCACCCCATATCGTCTAACTTATGGAACTGATGCCATGCTCCCTGTGGAAGTTGAAAACCAAAGTTGGCGAGTAACCTGATTTAATGAGGACGACAATGGGGAGAATTTGATAGCGAATCTAATCATGCTGCCTGAGGAACAATGGGAGGCACACTTAAGGAATGCGGCGGGAAAGGTGAAGGTAGCAAGGAAGTTTGCAACAAAAGTGGTCCCAAGAACTATGAGGGTAGGAGACTTAGTGCTTCGAAAGAAGACTATACCTGACAAGGATAACAAACTTTCACCCAATTGGGGTGGGCCATACAGGATAATTGGCGATGTTGGAGGTGGAGCTTATAAACTGGAACAACTTAATGGTCAAAAGATTCCACGAACATGGAATGCCTCACATTTGAAGCAGTACTTTAGTTAAGTGGAACAACAAAAAAGAATGAAGCCGCACTCTTTTTCCCTTTCTTTGAAAAGGTTTTTAATGAGGCGGCATATGTAAAAGAATGAAGGGACAATAGTTCCCATGTATGGAAAGTAATGAAAAGATTATTTCAAGAGATTGTCTATTTTTTGATTTATACTACAAATTTATGCGGCGTAAGTCGTATCAGGGTATAAAATACCGCGAATAATCCTTTTGGAATAAGAAAGTATCGCCATCAAGTATCAAAAGACTTGGCAATTCTAGTGGCTACTAGAAACCAAGCCTCGTCGAAAAATCGACTAAGGTATATCAACCTAAACGTTAACAATTTAGTAAATAACAACTTCAAGGTAACAACAGTTAAACTAAAAAGAACTTCATTAAAGATAAGAAAAGGGCGTGGCCCATACATGTCTTAAACAACAACAAACAAAAGGGCAAATCCCAAAACAAAGCTTGACTTAAACAAAATAAAACAACAAATAAAATCAAGCCAGGTTCTCGTTGTTGTCTTGGCTTGCGGCAGCTTTTGGGTCTTTCTCCCCTTCATCCTCATTCTTGTCCTCGCCACGACCATCTTCACTATTTTCGTCCTCAGACTCACTTTCAGAGTTGAATTGAGGAAGGAGGTCAATATCAACATCATCATCGCCGACTACCTGACCGTCCTTGATCTCCTTCAAAAACCCGATACGGGAAAGGTCAAAGCCTGGTTCAACAACACTGATTTTCTCTTTAGCCTTGAGAAATCCTTGAGCAAATTGAATGGATGCACGCCCTAGAATGGAGGCATTCAGGCGTTCATATTTTTCTTCCATCTTTCGGCACTTAGCCTGAGCAACAGTGTGCTTGACATTAATGGCTTCGTTCAAAGATTTAGTCTATTGAAGGAGCAGGTCAGAAGTCGCCAAGTCTTCAGTTAACTTAGCACATTTCTCCTCGGAAGAATTCAAGTGCTTGTTGGCGGTTTTAGCGTCAACCTTTGCTCGCTCATATGCAACATTATAGTTAGCTGCCTTCTTCTCAAGACGATTCTTGGCCGCATGCAAATCCTTCACATAGTGAGTCATACCCGCCACGGTACTGGCGGCAGAAAGAGCATGGTGAATGGCCACGGAAGCAATGTTGGGGGGACCTTGACCAGAAATGTCTTTGTGGAGCCTGTTGTCAAAGGTTCGATTCATAAAGTCCAAACTGTTGAAGTGAGGATCAGACAAGCTTAGCAAGGTAGGGAGAGCCTCGCCTCTGATGGCTGAACTAGAGCCAGCATGACCAAATGGAGTTGGCGGGCGGTTGATCATCGCATTTGGATCTTCCCGGGGTGGCGGGACATTATCTTTTCCCTTCTTTTTCTCTGCCGGTTTACCTCGGGAGGCTAAACCGGAGGGATTGAGAGTTGACTGGTGTAAGGGTTTATCACCAGCTGTTCTTTCAGTGGCGCCTGAAGTTTTCTGGCGCTTAGGATCCCTGATGTTGTCAGAATCTGGAGCACCTTCAAGTTTTTTCTTCTGCTCAGCATCCGCAGCTCTTTTTCTCGCCGCCTCAGCAGATTGGGCGAGATACTCTTTCATCTTCAGCGGGCTGGCATCGACCTTGCCTTTACCCATCGTGGCTACACAGGAAAGTATCACAGTTAGAAGTGAGACATGAATAAAATAGCAAGTTATGTGTGAAGATTATAAACTTACTAAAAAATTGATTTAAAGTGCCAGTTTTCGACGCCTCGATCAAATCATGACCAGAGACTACCGGCAATGAGCGAAGATAATCAGCGACCCCTCGCTCAGAATCATCCAAGGCGTCATATGAAACAGAGATTTTTCGGCGAGGATTTTTCGTCCAATAAAAGGGGAAGAGAGGATTATTGCCGGAATCTCGGAACAAATTCTTTACTTCAGGCGACTCAACAATTTTAAAGTATTTTTTCTGCCACACTTTGTAATGGCTCTTAAGGGCAGTAAACCACCTCATTTTCTTGCGGGCTAAAAGAGGGACCCACTTCACGGAAGTAGGTTTCTTGGTAACAGACTTATAGAAAAGAAAAAACAAAGGGTAGGTGGGCGTGAAGCTCAAATAGTCACATAGAATTTCGAAGCAACGGATAAAACCCCAGGCGTTGGGCTGGAGTTGACAAGGCGCCACATTCAGAAAGGATAGAACATGACATATGAAAGGCGAAAAAGGAAGTTTAATGTTCAAATCAGTGAAAAAGTAACCATAAACGAAGAAGAAGTTGGGCGATTCATCTGATGATTCTTTGCGTAAAAGAACACAATCATCCTCGCCGCATGGAAGAACGTTTAGCTGAAGGTCTTCGTTATGAGAAGTGGCGGGATTTACCTTCGTAAACCCTTTGGGCAGATATCCGAAGCGAATTAATTCTCCCAATACTACCCCAGATGGAACACCACAGACATTTATCTTCAACCAAGTGTACGTTTGTACGCCATTCAGGCGAAGATAAATCCCCATTGGAGGAAAGGACAGAATCAATAGAACCGGCTGGTCCGGAATCCTCGTGAATGGAAGGAGAGGATTGGATTTCAATAACAGAGGGGGCAGAAATCTTCCCCTCCGTTGAAGGTGATGGAAGTTCTAAGGAAGAAACGCTAACACTATTCAATGACATGCTGGGTAATTTCATGAAAGTTAAAAGAGGAAGATGAACAGTGTCAAGAAAGAGAAAGAAAATAAAATGAGAAGAAAGGATGTAAAGAACTCACCGGAGGAAGAAATGAGAGATTGGGTAAGGAGAACGTCGGCTAAAGGAGAACACCGCGCAATGACGACGGCCGGAGTAAACGAAGGTTCGCCGGAGTTCAAAGAAGAGAAAGTGAGAGAATTTCAGAGAAGTTTCAAAAAGTAGAAAAGAGAGTTTCAGAAAGTAAAGAAGTGAAAGGTTAAAAGAGGTTTTATAGGGGAAAAAGAGGAGAGAGAATGAGTGGGATAGGTAGCGAAGAGTCACGGGATTTGAAATTCAAAAAGGTGTGAGGTGAAAAGGCATAACTCCTCGAGACGCACAAATGGAAATTGCATTCATGGAAAATGATGACGAATCCCGGAAAACAAGGATTGCGTGTGTCAGTCGAAAAGACGTGATTGACGGTTATGACAATGGCGACATATATCTAAAAAAAGTGGCGGCTTAACAACAAACATAAAAGTGGCGGCGTAACAACAAACATAAAAGTGGCGGCATAACAATAAAACATAAAGGTGGCGGCATATCAACTATTACGAAAAATGGCGATATAATAATAAAAGTGAAAGGGGGAGTGAAGAACAACCAACAATCACAAATAACTCCACCAAAAATCACTCAGTGAATGGTGAAGGCAGGCGACAAAATAGCATATTGAAGACATTTCGACTCAACTCACCTGAGCCTCATGTCTTGGGGGCATATGGACTGGGCGGGTATAAAGACTCCCATGCCCGCCCGAAACAAGCAGTCAGCCGAACGAAGGAAGACATGGCGGGAACTGGTGAAACACTGAAGATTCTCACCTCCCCTTTAGACGAACCCGCAAGCCAGCTGGAAGATTCTTCTGGATTTGTCTTATATGCATAGGGATTTGGGCCCTGGTTGTCAGACCCAAATGTAGGAAAAGTCCATATCATGACCATACCCTCTATAAAAGGGAATGTCATCACCTTGTACTGCATACTTTTGAACAATTAATGAGAATATGCCTTTTTATTACATCTTTACTATTTTAGTGCTCTGCTAGGATTTGCTTCTCTTTCCTCTTCTCACGTAAGCTTACCTTAAGATAGAACAGTTATCCTTGGTCCTCTACAATAATTGCATATATACTAACTATTAGGACAATTTAATTTTTCTATCCAGCATCAAATGTATTTTGGCTTAAATATGTTGCAGGTCCCTCATAAAATAGGGGTCCTTTGGTTAAGACCCCTACAAGTTTTTTTGGGTGGAATAAGTCTCTAATGTGAAAATAATATATAGTGATGCCCTTGCCGTGAGGTTCCGTTATATTTTTGATGATTCTGCAAACGATTATATTTTATGAAAATTATTCAATTAAAGAGGGTGTCACGTAAGCAAATGAGGGTTGAAAAAAATAAAAATAAAATAAAAACCCAAAGTAAAAAACCGAGTATGTTTGGGGATTTTACTTGGGTTTTTTGCTTTGAGTTTTTATTTCTTTTATTTTTTTAACCCTAATTTACTTACGTGACACCCTCTTTAATTGAATAATTTTCACAAAATATAATCCACATCAACGCCGTTTGCAGAATCATCAGAAATTAAATAGAACCTCACGACAAGGGCTTATCACTATATATTATTTTCACATTAAGGGCTTATTCCACCCAAAAAAATTTGTAGGGGCCTTAATCAAAGGACCCCTATTTTAGGGGACCTCCAACATATTTAAGACATGTATTTAACGATTTATAATTCACAGTTATTAATGTTAATTACATGTAAAGTCAACACCTCTATCCACTCATTTCGCATAAAAACTAAAAACATGTAAATTATGCAATTCGCAAAAAGCCTTGCGAATCTTGTCTCCCTCAAGCCACGACACAATCCCATGTGGCTAAAACTACCATATTTCTCTAATTTTTCTTTTTTATACCTCTTTTTACTAATTTTTTTCTTGACATTATTAAAAAAAAAACCTAGTAACGTTCTTAAACACAAAAAGTAATTTTTTCTCTCCTATCTTTTTCTTCTCTTTTTATCATGCAAAATAAATTCTAAAATTCACTATATTCCCACACAATATATTTTTTCACATGTCTCTCGATCCATCTTTTTAGTTCACTCTTTCTCTTCCAAATCAAACAAAATGTAAGTGCTAAGTCAGGAGTTGCAATTTCTTATGCCACGTGGTGTGAAATAACCCCGTAATGCAAGGAGTAGATTTAGGACGACTGAATTGGGTGAGTCCATTTGTGAGAAAAAGAGCTGAAGAACTGCCAGCCTGGTTAATTTTGTTGAGAATTCAGACAAAAAGGAAAAATAATTATTGTAAGAAACATAACGAACGCATGATTTCTTTGATAATCTCGCATCGTGTTAGACA
The DNA here is from genome assembly GCF_012489685.1 of Lotus japonicus. Classification (NCBI taxonomy): domain Eukaryota; kingdom Viridiplantae; phylum Streptophyta; class Magnoliopsida; order Fabales; family Fabaceae; genus Lotus; species Lotus japonicus. The sequence continues at coordinate 42,922,890 of NC_080041.1, read as the reverse complement.
AAAACTTTGTTTCTGATGTTGTGCCCGTTTGGTTATTAATAAACTTTAATTTTGCTTCGGTTTTGTATATGTTGACTTATGTTTTGTAATGTTTCTTTAGTTTGGTAAATTTCTTTTTGGCTTAATTGCAACTTTGGTCCCTAACATTTACCAATTTCACGATTTTAGTCCCCCACCTAATTTAATTACACGGATGGTCCCTGACTTTGCTGGTCGTCTGCAACATTAGTCATGCCGTTTATTTGTTAATGAAGAAGGTTTACGTGGATGGTCACTTAGCTGATGTGGAAGTCGAATTGGAGAGAGAAAGAGACCAGCAACTGATTCAATCATCTTCCTTGCCTCCAGGGACTTGTTCGTTATTTATCTCTTCCTTTTTCGCTCAATCTCAAGCTTCAAAACATCTTCCTCACGGTGCTCTGTTTTTTAAGGAGGAAGAGAGTAGAAGATGATCGTTGCAGGTCTCACGTGCAACTCGCATGCTTCCCTCTCTCTTCAGTCCTTCTTTCTCTCTCCAATTGGACATCCGCGTAAGCCTCCTCTGTTAACAAATAAACGGCAGGACCAACGTTGCAGACGACCAGCAAAGTCAGGGACCATCCGTGTAGTTAAATTAGGTGGGGGACTAAAATCATGGAATTGGTAAACGTCAAGGACCAAAGTTTATTTTAGTAAGAATTTCTTACATTTCAGTTATGAAAAGCCACTTATGTTACTATTGAAGAATAATTTGGAGGAGTTTATTATGCACGAGCTTTTGCTTGTGCAACTTGCACAAGATACTTTTGACCCACAATAGTGAGTTTTTTCGACTTTATTAGAAAAAAAACATATATCTTAATTATAATAGTAATAACACTAATTACAACATATTTCTTAATAACAATATATCTTCATCTCATCTTTATCAAGAACCCACCATAACCAACCTCTCTCCACTCCACCACCACCACCACCACCCATAACCCACTCACCACCATCAGCACCACTGACGAATGGCGGCGAAGTCGACGAAGAAGAACTGAGGGTTGGAACCTCTTTTCCTCGTGGTGGGGATCACTGTGGTGGTGTTCGTTTCTTCAAAGGCCGAAGGAATCGATCGGAAAAGCCATTTACAGGTGACGGTGGCGGAACGACGATCTGACTTGGGGGTTTTGTTGCGGACGGCGAGGAAAGTATGATGGTGGTGGTTGTTCCTTCAGATGGCTCGTGGTTTAGCCAGGATCAGAGAGAGAAGGTTGCGCTGATGATGGGTTATTGTGTTAATTTCACATTCGGGAAGAAAAGGTGACGACTTTGCTCAATTCAGATCCAAGTTCAGATTTTGCGCCTGGGGAAGAACCAGATCTGGTTTCAGTCATATACGGTGATGGATTTGATGGGAGCCTCGTGGGTGTAGATGGCTGTTAAGAGACAGATCGAAGTTTGAGAAGGAGGTGTTTTGTGAAGTTGATCAAAGTAGCACAAGAAAGGGGGAGGCGGTTTGAACTATTTCCCACTTAAAACTTGATTTTCCAAATGATATAAAGATTTATCATCTTCATTGGTATCGTTTGGTTCCTTCAGATGGCTCGTGGTTTGGCCAGGATCAGAGAGAGAAGGTTGCACTGGTGATGGGTTATTGTGTTAATTTCACATCGGGGAAGAAAAGGTGACGACTTTGCTCGATTCAGATCCAAGTTCAGATTTTGCGCCTGGGGAAGAATCATATCTGGTTTCACTCGTAAACGGTGATGGATTTGATGGGAGTCTCGTGGGTGTAGATGGTTGTTAAGAGACAGATCGAAGTTGTAGAAGGAGGTGTTTTGTGAAGTTGATCAATGTAGCGCAAGAAAGGGGGAGGGGGTTTGAATTGTGCCCCACTTAAAACTTGATTTTCCAAATGATATAAAGATTTATCATCTTCGTTGGTATCGTTTGGTTCCTTCAGATGGCTCGTGGTTTGGCCAGGATCAGAGAGAGAAGGTTGCGCTGGTGATGGGTTATTGTGTTAATTTCACATCTGGGAAGAAAAGGTGACGACTTTGCTCGATTCAGATCCAAAATCAGATTTTGCGCATGGGGAAGAATCAGATCTGGTTTCACTCGTAAACGGTGATGGATTTGATGGGAGTCTCATGGGTGTAGGTGGTTGTTAAGAGACAGATCGAAGTTTGAGAAGGAGGTGTTTTGTGAAGTTGATCAAAGTAGCACAAGAAAGGGGGAGGGGGATTGAATTGCGCCCCACTTAAAACTTGATTTTCCAAATGATATAAAGATTTATCATCTTCGTTGGTATCGTTTGGTTCCTTCAGATGGCTCGTGGTTTGGCCAGGATCAGAGAGAGAAGGTTGCACTGGTGATGGGTTATTGTGTTAATTTCACATCCGGGAAGAAAAGGTGCCGACTTTGCTCGATTCAGATCCAAGTTCAGATTTTGCGCCTGGGGAAGAACTAGATCTGGTTTCACTCGTAAACGGTGATGGATTTGATGGGAGTATCGTGGGTGTAGATGGCTGTTAAGAGACAGATCGAAGTTTGAGAAGGAGGTGTTTTGTGAAGCTTGTCAAAGTAGCACAAGAAAGGGGGAGGGAATTTGAATTGTGCCCCACTTAAAACTTGATTTTCTCCAAACTATATAAAGTTTTATCATCTTCGTTGGTATCGTTTGGTTCCTTCAGATGGCTCATGGTTTGGCCAGGATCAGAGAGAGTAGGTTGCGCCAGTGATGGGTTATTGTGTTAATTTCACATCTGGGAAGAAAAGGTGACGTCTTTGCTCGATTCAGATCCAAGTTCAGATTTTACGCCTGGGGAAGAACCAAATCTGGTTTCACTCGTAAACGAGGATGGATTTGATGGGAGTCTCGTAGGTGTAGATGGTTGTTAAGAGATAGATAAAAGTTGGAGAAGGATGTGTTTTGTGAAGTTGATCAAAGTAGCACAAGATAGGGGGAGGGGGTTTGAATTGTGCCCCACTTAATACTTGATTTTCCAAACGATATAAAGATTTATCATCTTCGTTGGTATCGTTTAGTGCAGCAGAAGTGTAAGAGCAGAAGAATAGACAAAACACACAGACAATTTTATCCTGGTTCACCCCTAGAACGATAGGGCTACATCCAGTCCTTGGTAGCACCATGATTTCACTAAGAACAAGTATCAAGGACTTCTCTTTACAAGTATTCGACATGACTTCTCCCAATGAGTATTCTTGAACATGCCTCTCCAGGCATAACAAGTATTATTGTACATGTCTCTCCAAGCATAATGAGTATTCTTTTGCCACTGCCTCTCCAGGCAAAAAACAAGTATTATTTTCCCACTGCCTCTCCAGGAATTAGTGAGTATTCTTTCTGCACTGTCTTTCCAGGCATTGGGTATTAGACATGACTCATCCCAATAAATATATTGTACATGCATCTCCAAGCATAACAAGTATTCTTCTCCATGCCTCTCCAGGCATAACGAGTATTCTTGTACATGCCTCTCCAAGCATAACAAGTATTGTTTTACCACTGCCTCTCCAGGCATTGAGTATTCTTTTACCACTAATTCTCAAGGCATTGAGTATTAGAAAGGACTCCTCCATTACAAGTATTGTACATGACTTCTACCAAAACAATCTTTCTCAGATTGCTTTCTTCGACTCTAAAATCTCTTCTTGAAAGAGGGATAATAGATCAATTAAGTTCATGAATAATAAAGTATTAAGGTTCACACTCTTAAGTGAATACTTTATGTTCAGTTACATGATAGAGATATAAAAGATTTGACTCCAAATAATATCTACTCTACATGTTGAAGCAGATGATGATAAATGAAATGATCAATTGAGGTTCATCATCGATCTCTGATTGTTGAGCTCGGAGGCTTATTTTCACGCTTAAGTGATTTGAGCATAAAGCTCACTCCATGAGAGCCTAAGCTATGCTTCTTCAAGTCTTAACTTCTTCCCTTTATACTCTTGAATCTTCTGTGAGTGAAAGATAACTGTTGCGGCCTGCTGGACCGTGTTGTTCACAGAACTTCTAGCCGTTGGATCTAACTGTACAAAAGGTACTTTCGTCAGAGTGTGGTACAGTTTGATTGAGACCTTGTGTCGTAAAGATGTAATCTATCTTGTAGCAGGTAACATAGGTCTGAGTTTCTATCCGTTGGTGTAGAGATATGGAAATCTGATAGTGACACCACATAGCTTTTCTCTTTATCATAGTATTGTGTCAGATATTTGATTTTCAACTTGAATCTTCCGCAAAAAGCTTTCTCGGCTTTATCTTCAATGGGAAGTTTAATAGATTTGTCTTTCTAGCTTGCTTGAGTGAGACCTTGATTCTTCTTCAGATGATCTTCTGCTTCTGTCGTCATCATACTTCTTCGGTTCTTCAGACGATGACCTTTCTTCACATGATTAATTCTCATTTAGATGATTCTCATATGATGATAAACATTGTTTTCCCTTGAAGCTCTGCTTGCTTGATTTTTCTCAGATGAGGCTCTTTCTTCAGCCATTCTTCTTTTAGAAGATTTGTTGGTTTGGCGCATGCTTCATACCTCTAGTCTGTTGGTCACTTAATAGTTGAGACTTTTAGCTTTGACCAACCTCTTCTTCATAAAGGGATTTTCTAGTTTGTCTGTTTTAGATAGATGCTTGTATACATAGACAATAGACTTCGCTCCATTCTATTGATCCTTTGATGAAAGAGCAAGAGGAAACTTTTATGTTGACATATTGTACTATTTTCCTTGGTCAGAGTGCTCTGTAGAGTATCACGTGATTTCCTAGCACTTGACTTTCTTCTCAAGAATGTATGAGATATTTCCATTTGAATATGATGCTCTTTTCTCTGAACATTTCTTTCCTTTGATCAGCCTTGAGATAGACGATGTAGTGGACGCTGAGTACAACCTTCTCAGATGATCCGATGGCTTGGACAATTCTTGCATTGTACGTCCTTGAAGCTCTGAATCTTTCATGTGTAGCTCTGAAGCTTTTGATTATCTCCTTAAGATGATGTGCTTGAAAGCTTGAGCTCTTCCTTGTGAAGATGATCTTGATAATTTGCCTCTTCATGTTTTTTTATCTCTTCATCTTGATTACTTTCTCCTTATAGATGTTCTAGTAGATATGGCTTTCCTTTGCTAGCGCTGTTGCGTTGTAGCTCTTGATCATCCTTCACTTATTCAAGATGTATGCTGAAGCTTTAATCATTTTCCTACTCCTTCTTCTGGTCAGACTATTCAGTAGATAAAGCATTCCTTTTCTTGTATAGTATGCCTTGACGCTTTGATTGACCTTCTTGAATAGAAGATGAAACATGTATGCCTTTTCTTCTTTACTCTGTAGTCTGCCTTTGTTCCTTTGTCCTTTTGCTGACTCCTTTGACTTGGCTTGTCTTCTCTCTCTCCCTCTCTTCTTTGCTTGAGTCTCTCTTCTTTGTCTTTGTGACATCCTCCTGCTTTGCTTTTATAGTTGATATGACTTGAAGGGTGTAAGAGTATTTTCCTAAAAATGCAATGCACATGATATAAACAATTAGTTCATTTAAACTCTTTGTTATCATTCAAAACATGATAGACGATACATGTAACACCCCGATTTCCAGGTGTCACTTTAGTAACCAAAAATAAACTTTATGCGAAAAACAGGTAATTTTTTTTTCGTTTTCTTTCCTTTAAATCAAAGCGATAAGGAAGTAGAGACAAAACCCAACAACTAAACTAACCGATATACAATATATACATCTGTACAGCCTTAGCTGCACTCCATGTCACCCGAACTCGCAGTGACTCCAAAGTAGTACGCCCGCAGGCAAATATATACAACCAGCACTGTAGGCAAAAGTATCAAAATACAGTTATCCAAGAGAAAGTCGGCACTCATAAATGGCCTGAAAGAAAGACCCCTATACTCCGACAGACTCTCTGTGATCCTCCTCAAAAGAACCACACAAAAAGCCACACATCGGAACCTACCCTGTCCCCAAAAAGAAACTGACGATCAGAGCTCTACACAAAAAATGTCACTAATCCTAACCTACCCTCCCAGCTCATCTCACCACTCCTCCTCCTCCTCATCGCTGCTCGGCGAGTAGCTCTCCCCACTGCTCTCGGAGTCAGAGTCGGAATCCACCGTAATCATCTTAGTGTCCAAGTCCATAACCTCCCTCCTCACTGTCCTGCGCACCGCTCTAGTCGAGCCGGTCTCCACATCCACCTCTCCTGTAAGAACATCCTCCTCCACCACCCTCATCAAGGGGTCCACACGGTAGCCGTGCGGTGAAGAGAAAGACAAAAGACGTGAGGCAGACGGGACGACAGACTCCCTCCTCGGTTGTACGAGCCTAGAGGACGACGCCACGTCGGTAGAAGCGATGGCAGTAGCCGGAGGTGGCACAACAGGTGTAGCAGCAGCAGCAGGCTCGATCTCCTCTGGGTCCTCCTCAATATAAGGTGAAGTCGGAGGTGGTGCAGGTGGTGCATGTCCAGTGCCTGGTCCACAGTGAACTGAGGGCGGCAAGTCAAAACTCAGCTCCATACGCCGTAGCACTCCGCTCGTCAGGCGTCCTCGCTCATCCGTCCTGTCCTCCATGACCCTTCCCCTATACGTCGCTCGGTGACCGGGGACATCGATCACCCAAGTGGTGGGGGCATCCCGATCCAGCAGCTCATATCTGATCCCCCCGAGGGAGAGACCGTCGAGAACCAGTCGGCCATCGACATCTGGCAGCAGGCCGACCGCCCAAAGACAAACATACAAACAAAGCCAAGGCGCTAGGGTCAACTCACAGCAATAAGTACATATACACTCAACATGTGACAGGGTATATATATAAGTTGTTATATAAGCATATAAGTAATCCTAGCATGTTATGGCTCTAACATTACCTCAATAAACAAACAGCACACAATCTCAGTCAGCATGAATGTATGCGTGAAATGCAAATATGAATCCGGATTTGTGACGCGTTCCCGTTCGCCACAAGTGAAGCATTCCCGTTCTTCACTATGGATGGACCATTCCCGTTATCCATCCTGGATGAAATCCATCTTGGATGAACCATTCCCGTTATTCATCCTTGGTGAACCATTCCCGTTATTCACCATATGATGAACCATTCCCGTTATTCATCATTTATGCAAGGTGAACCATTCCCGTTATTCACCCGATTGAATGCAACGTGGTTAGCCAAACAACGAATCGTCCTTACCACGAAAGTGTCTAGCTCACAACCCAATCTCAACAAACCCAATGAGTTAGTGTCGGTCAATACAACACAACTCGGAGTAAGTGTCGGTCAATACAACACAACTCCATCCACAGAATACACAAGGGTCTAGTGTCGGTCTATACAACACAGCCCAACAACAAGAGCACTAGGTGTTGGTCAATACAACACGGCTCCACAACACTCCCCAAGAGTACTAGAGTACTCGGTGACTTTCAATCATCACCATAACTCACCTTAGTGGCTTTCCCCAATTCCGATAACTCTCAAAACCCACAACAAAGGTCGACTTTTCCCCGTCTTTCGTAAATATTTTCCCCTTCAGTTCTCCTATACTTAAACGTTAATAAAAATGATTTCATTTCAGATTAGTCAGGTTATGAGTTTATTTCTCAAAATCAAGGTTTCCCAAGTCTTTAGTTTTCGAAATTCTAATCCTTCTAAGTTTTCCGAAAACCAACCACCCAAAAGAGGTTTCCCGGGGAAAGTCTAAGTAAACCAACAAATACCAACAAGGGCTAAGTCTCAAACCCCTCATTTGGACTTGCCTAGGGTTGCTCATCCAACCCAAAATATCAAAGATCACCAGATCAATGAATCTCCACTCCGAAGTCGCGTCAAAACGCTCAGTTCAACACAACATCACATCATAAGTTATGAAAACATTCATAACAATAAACCATCATCATAATCAATATCATAGCAAAGCATAAGTCGAATTTATCGACGCCTATCATGCAATCATAGCTAATATATATGTAAGTTGCCCTAACCTCGAGCTGTTCCAGCTTCGTAAACAAAGTTCTCCTCAAACAATAGCTCTAAGTCTTCCAAAGTTCCTTCAACTGAACCTCGGAGAAAAACAAAGCAGAAACCAAACAAAATCGATTAGTTCGATCGCAAAACAATACGTAAACGATAGACAAAGCATTAAAGCTTCAGAATACGACTTCCGGGTACGAAAAGACAAGTTTTCGAAAACGAAAAACTTTCCCCCCTTAGGAAATAGCCCACGGCCATAAGGAGAAAAGGGCTTCGGCTCTTTTTCTTCGATCAAATCAATTCACAAGGTAGTTTTAGGGTAAAACTAAGGCAAATAAACTGTCAGAACAATTTTCGGACAAACGGGTCGAAATACGACTACGCAGGGGCATTTTGGTCCAAAATAAAGGCTCAAAACTTCAAAGTTATCAGTTCTGAAAACAAATTTGACAGCAACGATCCTCATGACATCCGTGACAACAAATCCTAAAGGCACGAAGTCAGATTATAGCTTTACGACAATAAAGTTTCGAAATGTGAGACAAAAAGAGTTTTGAATCAATTTTTCAGATCCTGGACAACTGAATCAAAATCAGAGTTTACTGACAGAGGTTTTAGGCTCATGGGAACCTAGAGAACACAACCCAAGCGAGAAATCAGAGAAATCGGACAATTTTAGAAAAAGCTCAAAACTGTGAGCACAGAAACGACTTCAGAAACTCAGCAGAAACAGCAATCAGAGGTAGGAATCGTGTTAGTTACCTTGATACCTAGAAGTAGGGACAAACTGCACGAAGATTGGTCAAGTTTTCGCGAAAATCTTCTCCTCCCTTCTCTCCCAAGAACTCGCGGCCAAGATGGGTGAAAATGAAGAGGATTTTGCTTTTTCGCGCTATTTATAGGCGGGTGAAATCGCGGGAAAATGAAAATTTCGCGATTCCGATTTTTGCAGCACAATCACCGAGAAATTCTAAGAGAGATTCTGGCGTCAGAATTCCAGAACTCAAAACAAATATCTAGGATTTGGGAAAAACGATATCCAAAACGCCAAAAGCGGTGTAAGTTAATCTGTCCCGAAAAACTACTTTTTGCTGTGATGCTCAAACGACAAAACTTCCTACTGAAGAAAGATTGGAAACGTCGAAACAAGTCTGGCATCGCGGACGGAATCTTCGTTAGAAGTCCCGAATAGAAAAAGTCTTCATCCATCGCTCAAAACTAAGGTTTCGAAGCAAAGAAATTAGAGTCGTCGAGCTTCCGGAAAGTGAAACCTATCGTGCGTACAGTCCAGAGTTCCGAAATGAAACGCTGGTCGATGGAAAAATAAAGAGAATCTTTAAATTTTCCGAGAGTTCGAAATCTCACTCAAAACGTTGCTTTAAGAACGAAATAGCCTATTCTGGACACGCTCGCCCTAAGGCAAGTGTGCAGACGACTCGCACTAACTCCGAAAACGACTACGTAACATTCCTCAAGCAATTCCTGAACTTTCTTCTTCATTAATCTTTCTCAAATATCAATCTCCTGTCACGCTTACACTGATTCTACGCGTGAGTCGGAAATTAGCTTGTTCTGAAAATCCAGGTCTTACAATACGCTTGGCGTTTGAACTTAACATTTTGGGGTGAGGACTCTAGTTGTTCCATCTCCTATTTTCATAGAAACATAACCCATCTTTTTGTGAAATTTTCTTTGCAATCGGCTTCTCAAAACTCAGAAACCCAGAAGATCCAGAAACCCAAATGATCAAAACCACAAAAACTTAAAACCCCAGTAGAGATTCTCCCTCAAACAGGTACAAAGGTGGTTCCTTTTTGTTCAACACCGAAGCACCAAGCTTTTGGGCTATGAGAAAAAGAAGGGTTTTCCATGTTACCTTACATCCATCAATATTTCTTGCTCTATTGTAATTATTTGGGATATACATTACTTAATTTTGGTGTATTACTTTTGGAAATCTTCCCCTCTTGTTTCTCGTGGTTTGCTATGAATGGGCCTCTGTTTCTTTGCTCTTTTATCTGCACTGGTTGTAGGTGATTTCGTGGGGTTGATTTTTATTGCATTCTTTTTGTATTGAAGGACTAGGATTGCAAACTGTTAGTGTGGTTCCTTTTAGTGTTTTTGGTCTTGTTTTAAATGATATTATCTTCTCACTAACTAATTCACTAATAATTTAATTATTTGAATTTTAAAAATATCCTATATTACCTGAAAATCTATTGCAGCAGGTCAAAAGTGAAGCTATTTGAAGTGGAGAGAAACACACATAGTTGCACAAGAAAGGGAGATTGAACTATGTCATCCAAAAATTGGATTTCCAAACGATAGAGAGATATCGCGATTTGATAGTTATCGTTTGGGGGAAGTGGAAACGTTAGAGCGAAGATGAGGGAAAAAGTTAGACGATGGACACAACGATTTATCCTGGTTCGCCCCCAGAACAAGAGGGCTACATCTAGTCCCTAACAAGGCTGGGATTGCACTATGCAAGTATCAATGACTTCTCCTACAACAAGTATATAACATGACTACTCCCGGTGAGTTTGTAAGGACTCCTCATTTGAGTTTATACGGACTCCTCCTATGAGTTTATAAGGACTTCTCCTATGAGTTTATAAGGACTCCTCCTACGAGTTTATAAGGACTTCTCGCTTGAGTTTATAAGGACTCCTCCTATGAGTTTATAAGGACTCCTTTTACAAGTTTATAAGGACGTCTTCTTTGAGTTTATAAGGACTCCTCATTGCGAGTATTATCCAGGACTCCTCCAAGTATTCTTTCACTGCCTCTTCAGGCATTGAGTATTAGAAAGGACTCCTCCAATACAAGTATTAGACAAGACTTCTCCCAAAACAATCTTTCTCAAGATCGTTTTCCTCTACTCTAAAATCTCTTCTAAGAGGGAAAGTAGATCAATTAAGTTCATGAACATAAAGCATTTAGGAGATTTTCAACTTTAGGCTTATGCTTTATGTTCTATTACATGATAGAGATAGAAAAGAATTAACTCTAAGAATATCTACTCTACATGTTTTTATCAGACGATGATAAATGATGTGATCATTAGGAGTATCATTGATGTATGATGTTGGGCACTGATGCTCCAATTCGCGCTTCATTGATTTGAGCATAAAGCTCAATCCTTGTGAGAATGAGCGTTACTTCCTCCAGTCTTTGCTTCTTCCCTTTATACTTCTGAATCTTTTGTGAGCGAAATGTAGCCGTTGCGACCTGTTGGAGCTTGGCATTCACAGAGCTTCTAGTCGTTGGATCAAACAACGCAGATGTTTTATCGTCAAAGCTTACTACTATTTGTTGGAGACTCTATGCTGTAAAGATGTGATTTGTCATGTAGTAGGTAGCATAGGTCTGTGTTTCTATCCATTGGTGTAGAGATATGGAAATCTGATAGTGACACCACATAGCTCTTTTTCATCATAGCTTTGTATCAGATAGATAATCTTTAATTTGAATCTTTTAAACAAAGTTATCTTCGGCTTCAGCTTCAAGGGAGAGCTTGCTTGATTTGATGTTGCGGTAAGCTGGAGTGAGCTGCTGACTTTGTGGACGATCCTCTATGTCTTCAGTCTTCATTTCTGCTCTAGACGATCTTCCTTTAGTCTTCTAGACGATGAGTGTGTTTCTGCTTAGGCTTGGTCACTCTAAGACTTCCACTCATGTCTTCCTTCCTGGTGCTGAGGTCATTGGACTATGATGGTTTAATTGTCTTCGACACTGTGCTTACCTTAATCTTCCTTAGATGAGAGAGAGAGAGAGAGAGAGATAGACCTTTGATGTAGACAATTGCTCAGGTTTCCTTGGTCAATGTGCTTTGTAGAGTATCACGTGATTTCTTAGCGCTTGACTTTCTCATCAAGGGTGTCAGAGATATTTCCATTTGAATATGGCGCTCTTCTCTCTGGACACTGTATTCTATAATCAGTCTTGAGATAGACGTTTAAGTTGCGGCCGAAGCATTAAGTCTTCTTAGACGATTCATTTCCTTGACTTCGGCTCTTGCATAGTGTGCTCTTGAAGCTCTCCAATCTACTTTCGTAGATGAGCTTTTAGACTTTGTTTGAGCCTACATCAATGCTGCTCAAGCTTCTTCTCCTGGAGACGATCCTTTGGACGATGCGTCTCTTCATATCTCTTGATCTCCTCTTCTTCTTCTAGCTCCCTTCCATAGATAGCTTGCCTTTGCTAGTCATGTTGCAATGCATCTTTGAGCTTTCTTCTACTTCTTTTGATTAGACGATCTGGATAATGACATTCTTCTGTTTTCTCGTCTAGTCATGCATGTGTAGCGTTTCCTTGCGGACCGTAGATGCCTTGACTCTTTAACTACTTATTCTCTTTGTCCTTGTTGGCGCTTTGACTGTCTTGTCCGCTTTAGCTTTGACTTTTCTCCATGTGGGTGAGTTATCTTCTTGTCATCTGTCCTCAATTGATCTTTCCTAAAAGGGTATAAGAGTAACTTCTTGAAATGCAATTCATATGATACATTCAGTTAGTTCAATTGCATTCTTGAAATGTTTTGCTCTTGGAAATTGTAATCATTAAAAATATGATTGACGATGCATTCAGCATTCTGAACTTAACAAAAAGTACCTTGTGCAAGATTGCACAAGCTTACCATATATATTTGAGATGCAAATAAGTAACACAAGAAAGGGGGGATTGAATTGTATACTTGAAATTTACGTTTTAAACTTTGGTTTATGAAAAGAATATAAGTTCTTTTAAGAAAACGTTAAGTGTGACTTTTCGTAAACTGTTTAGTGCAGCGGAAATAAGTTAGTAAAGCAGAACGATCATCACACAGAGATTTATACTGGGTCAAAAACGATTGGGCTACGTCTAGTAGTTGGCCACCACCAAGATTTTCACTAGCAAGTATCAAAGACTTCTCCAATACAAGTATTCAACAAGACTTCTCCCACAAGTATTATCACAGACTTCTCCAAGTATTCTACATGACTCCTCCTAAAGTATTAAACAGGACATCTCCAATAATCTTACACAGATTAAATAACTCTACGGAAATTCTCTTCGTTCAAGAGTAGTGGTAGATAATTTATGGTACCAGAACTCTAAGTGTTTGGGTTCAGATCTGACTTTGGATCACTTAAGAGTTCTGAAACTAAGTGAGAAGAGAATAAAAATATTTGACTCTTTAAAGGTACGAGGTTCTCTCTTTCACTTGCAGAAATAAAAGCTTGTGTTTGACTCTTAGGAATTTCTGCTTGAGCTTTGAATGCTTTTGAGAAGATTGGAATGAATGCTTGAGTTCTTGTTTGCTCGAAATTGATTCTCTTAGTCTTCAATCTTCAAGAGTACCTTAAATACTTGCTTGCTAGTGTTGTAGCCATTGTGAGACAAAATCCAACCGTTGCTCTAGCCGTGGTGAAGTGAAATCAAACTGTTGATTCAAATGGCTTTGGTTGGTGGCTTCATTTAATGTGGACTCAGAAGCAAGTCTATCCTTTAGCCATAAAGATGATGTTTGTCAGCTAGTAGGCGGTGATAGACTTGGGCTACTTTTCAGATATGAGACAATAGGGAAATATGATGTTGGCGGCTTGTACTTTTTCCTTGTTGGTCAGTGTGCCTTTAGCTGAAGTAAACTAGTCTCCACGTGATCTGATTTGAATATAGGTCAATTGGTTGCCTTTTGATTTGAATGTTGGGAAACTGGTTACAATTGAACTTTAACTTTGGCGCTCAAAATTTGTCTTCAATAAATTTGACTGATGGTGTGGCATTGGGCGGTCAGAGATTTGAATCTTGAGTGAGGGTCAGTTTGCTTCCCAAACCGTTTTGTTACTTCTGAAGCTTTACTTTTTGAGATGATAGAACGTTGAAGCACATAACATTACTTGAGTTTCTCCTGAAATTCAAATGCAATGGTGAGTTCAATTTTCAGTGGTACTTTTATAAAATTGTTATAATCAAAATAAGATTTTAAATACGTTATGATGCGTTTGAACTTAACAATCTCCCCCTTTTCGATAATGACAATTTTTAGAGAAAAGAATGGAGGGTAGTTAAATCTTGTTGACTAAATATGTAAACTTCCCTTGTGAACTCCCCCTAATTTCATTAACGTTTTCAAAAAGATAAATTTTGAGATAGATGTTCTAGTAGGCCTTTCATATCTTTGCTCCCCCTGAGTGAAATAATTTTCATCAAACGATTAAATGATGTTGATTGATTTTCTTATAAGAGCCTTTATACTTTTCTATACGCGTTCTCCCCCTTTGGCATTATTAAAAAGCGGTTGATGTTATTACCAAAAGCGGTATCAGAGCCTAAGCTATCATGTGAGATATAACATGCATAACGTAGATAACAACAAACAGTGCTAATTAAAAGCAAAGAGTAACATAGTGCAATTGTTCAATAAATTTAAACTGCTAAAAGAGAGAGAGATCGAGGATGGCCATTAGCCAAAACGACTCAGGAGCTGGTCAATTTTGGTGGTGAGATCGTAGAAGAGATTGTTGATTTGATTCCGATGATTCTCGAAATCCTCTCTGCTGACAAATTGATTTGCCAGAGGGTGCTCTTGGTGAACTTCATTATCAGTCTCGTCTTCATTTCCTGGATCTTCATCTTCATCATCATTATCAGTAAAGATAATGGACTGTTCAGCAGAAGTATCATTGTTCAGGGGAACTGAACATTCACCTTCTTCCTAAAGCTTAGCCTTCCCCTTAATAACATGAGGCTTCTATGGTTGCAGAATGATTTCCGGAATGTTGGTTGGTAGTAGTACAAATATCCAATTGCCCAAAAGAACAATTAGAGCATAAATCCGGTTCAGCATAGAGAATGGCATTGTGCCAACATAGCCTTCAGTGGCACAAAGCTTCCGTTGTTCCCAATCTGAGACCTTGCTTGCTTGCAGTTAAAACTTGTAGCCCACATCAGAATGTCTTTTCCAAGACACTGAAATTTGATGATTTGGGGCCTTCTCAATCCGTTTGATCAGCTTCTCCTGGAAATTCTTGAAACCAGCCTTGGTGGTTCTTGCAGTGCGTCTGCGTTTGCTTGCAAAGGACACAAGCGTCTGAAGACGCCTCTTTCTCACTTGAGAAAGGGGAAGAACAGTACCAGGCTTTGACAAACTTTGCTGGATTGTTTCTGGTGTTGAAGTTTGAGGATTTTGGGTAGCACTTTGGAGAGGTTGGACAGTCTGTGTGGAAGGTGATAAGGGAAAAAGTTGAAATAACTGAGAGGTGGGTTTGGTTGGATTTTCAATAGGTCTTTCCTCATCCGAGGAATCCATAGTGAGAACAGGAGAGAAACGAGGTGAATTGTGATCAGTGGGATGCACAATTTGTTGTTCTTCACGGTTTGTGTTTGGAGATGGAGGTTTCAATGATTCCGATGGTTGTTTTTCAAGGTTTGTTTTTGGAGTTTGGGGTGAATGGTTTTGTTGCTCATAAGAATCATCAAACAGAGAATTGACAAATTCTTGATTAGAGAGATCAGTTGTTACCTCTTGGTAGGGGAACGTAGTTCCAAGAGAGTTGGTCAATCTGGTGTGAAGGGAAATGTCTTCTTCACCAATTGTCTCATCAAGTTCATTTGCTGAGATCTTCCTCTTATGGTACAGAGGCTGTTGAGCCTTTTCAATAGGTTCTTCTTCAAATTGCTTCCTCAAGCGTTTAAGTTTCTTCTTGGGTTCTGCAGGTTTGTTTGCAGGTGACCCTTTCCCAGATCGAGTTCTTGAAGCAACAGGATGAGACGCAAGCTGTACTGGTGCTCCAACTTTGGTAATCCTGATAGACTGTTCCTTAGTGGGTGCCTTGGGTACGATCCTGGACTGTTCAGTCTCGTCCTCAGGATACGGTGCAATTCGCAAGGCAGCTGGAACAACTCTCTTATTCGGTTCCTTCTCAACTTGATCGGACAGTTCCTTCAAGTTCCTCTTCTTACTCTTACTAGGTTTGTCAATGGCATTGGCCTTCTCCTTTCCTCTGACTGCTCTTTTCTTCTTTGTCAGGAATTCTTCAGGAACTTCTGAATCATCATAGGAGATATTCATCTTGTTCACATCTCCCAGCTTTATTGGTGTTGGCCAAATTACATCTTCATCTAACATTTCTGACTTGCAGGCTAGAAACTCAATAGTGATTCCCTTCTTTTCAAACATCACAGTCAACAGAGATCCAAAAGAAAGGTATCCTTTACCATTCTCCAGAAAGTTGAGTAAGTAGCTCCACATCAAATAAGCTGGGTTGATCTTCACTCTCTTGACAATCTTGTACAATGCATACCTTGCATGTGCATTAACATGGCCTCTGGCGCCATCTTTTGGAAGGACAACTTTGCTGATCACAACATTGTTGAACTTGACTTTATCCTTGAGGTTTCTCACCTCCACCAACAGGGGGATCTTCTAGGTTTTTTCCAGATGCACCTTGAGTCATCCACCTTTGACAGCCAAACCGGAGAGTACCTTTCACCTTCATCAAGGCTCACATTGTGGGCCTCAGCAACGTCCTTCAGAGTGACACTGATGATCTTGTTGTTTGCTTTAGACTTGATTGTTTGTCAGTCTTTTACCACGGCACAATCGTAGTACTCCTTGACAAGAGGCACATAGACTTCACGTTGTGCCATGTTGTACACCGTCTCCAAGTCTTGATAGAGGAGATCAGCGAGTCCAGCCATCTTCACGAAGGCAAAGACCTTCATATCCAGATACTTTGGTGACACAAGAGCATTATCACCTAGTTTCTCCGTCTTAACAACTCCCACTTCTTGGAGTTGAACGGATTGTTGATGGTTGATTCTTTCCGTTCGGCGTTGAATGATTTCCATTTCAACAGCAGTGTAGGGAGACTTGCCACCCTTCCATTAAGGAGCTTTGGAGGAGGTTGATTGAGAATATGGAATGACGGTTTTGGAAGTATGTGCAATGACAGTTTCTTTTGGAGAGAGAAACATTAAATAATAGGTTGTGGTTACACGCGCGGTTAAAGCAGATTGAATAACTGTTCCACATTAAATGTGATATGACTTTTCAGAAGGGAACTGTTGAAGCACGTGTCATTGGTATGATGACTTTGAACTTTAACGAAAGTAACTTTCAGATGACAGCTTCATAAAACGATGTGATACTAAACGATTCCCATAGATATCTCGTTGACAGTATTGCTAAACGATACATGGGTTCCATTAAACGTTTGATTCAGAGAACGGTACCTGCAAAATATAAACACTATGTTTTCGTACCTTCAATATGCAGATTGCATATTAATTCTCCTTCTTAAATCAGCAAATATGCTTTCCAGTAATGGCTTTGTGAGAATGTCAGCAAGATGATCTTCAGTGTGCACATGAGATATATCAATATGTCCTTTTGCCACTAGATCTCTAATGAAGTGATGCTTCATTTTAATTTTAATATGCTTTGTTCTTGAATGTTGAACTGGATTCTTTGCTATGTTGATGTCACTTGTGTTGTCACAAAGCAGAGGTATGCTACTCTCATGGATATTATAATCTTCAAGTTGATGCTTTATCCATAGGAGTTGAGTACAACATGAGCTAGCTGCTACATATTCAGCTTTAGCAGTGGATAGAGATATGGTACTTTGTCTTTTGCTAGACCAAGAAACCAAACCGTTTCCTAGAAAATGACATCCTCCACTGGTGCTCTTTCGTTCAACTCTATCTCCAGCATAATCACCGTCACAAAATTCTTTTAACCTGAAATCACCACCTTTCTCATACAAGAGACCAAGATTAGTAGTACCTATTAAATATCTAAATATTCGCTTGACGGCACTAAGGTGTGATTGTTGGGGATTTACCTGGAATCTTGCACAGAGACACACACTGAACATGATGTCCGGTCTGCTTGATGTTAGATATAGGAGTGATCCTATCATCCCTCTGTACGATGTTGGATCAACTGGCGAACTTCCATCATTTTTGTCCAGAACAGTGTTTGGATACATTGGAGTGCTATCATTTGACTTATGCATATTGTACTTCTTGAGCATATCTTTAATGTATTTGGTCTGATGAATGTAGATCTTGTCTTTTTCTTGCTTGATTTGTAGGCCGAGAAAGAATTTCAGTTCTCCCATCATACTCATCTCGAATTCACTTTGCATGAGAGTAGAGAATTCTTTGCACAGTTTATCACTTGTAGCTCCAAAGATGATGTCATCAACGTACAATTGTACAAGAATGTAATCATCTTTCAGATGTTTCTGAAGAGTGTGATGTCGATCTTTCCTCTTGAGAAACCGTTTTTTATAAGAAAACTGCTTAGACGGTCGTACCATGCTCTTGGAGCTTGTTTTAAACCGTAGAGAGCTTTTCTGAGTTTGAAAACATGTTCTGAGGCAGACGGTTCTTCAAATCCTGGAGGTTGCTTCACATAAACTTCTTCCTCAATTAATCCATTTAGAAATGCACTTTTGACATCCATCTGATATAGTTTGATACAGTGTTGACATGCAAATGCTACAAGAATGCGAATGGCTTCAATTCTTGCCACGGGAGCAAAAGTTTCTGTGTAGTCAATTCCTTCTTGTTGATTGTACCCTTGAGCTACTAATCTTGCCTTGTTTCTTGTGACTTTGCCATTTTCACCCATTTTGTTTCTGAAAACCCATTTAGTACCAATGATTGATTTTCCTTTGGGTTTTGGTACAAGTGTCCATACTTCACTTCTTTCAAACTGATTCAATTCTTCTTGCATGGCTAGGATCCATCCTTCATCTTGTAGAGCTTCATCCACAGTTTTAGGTTCAATTTCTGAAATGAATGCACTGTTGGATTCTTCTCTGAATGCTGATCTTGGTTTTACTTTTTTCTGATACACTTCCAATGATCTGCTCCGGTGGATGATCTGACTTGTATTTCCACTCCTTTGGAAGAGAGATACCACTTGATGTCATTACTTGATCATACAGTACTGGAGTAACTGGTTGAGATGAAGTGGACGGTACTTCAGGTGTGGTTTCAGATGGTTGAGCTTCCTTGGAGATCTCTTCGTCTTCTCGATTGGATAGTGATGACCCTATTTTAGTAGTGTTTTTAGGGTCATTTCTTTGGTTGTTTTGAGTCTTTTTGTTGAGTCTCATGTAGTGTTTCATGCATTCTCATGCATTTTTATTCTTTTCTTTAGTTTTTATTTCGTTTTGGTAATTTGGTGGTTTTATAGGTAGTTTTCTTGCATTTTAAGTAAAGTTTAGGACTTGCATGGTTTTGTTGTGTTTTATGAGGGACTTCTTGTGCTAATGAGCTCTTGGAGCTTCTAGAATCTTCCTTGTCTTGTTGGTTAGGTTTGGAGTGCAGAAACTGAAGGAGAAGGAAGGCCAAGAAGCATGGAATTGATGAAGAACATAAAGAGAATTTAAAAGAGGAGTTTCAGAAGCCAAAAAGTCATTTTCAGGCGAGCTAGAGAGCCTAGGCGCTGGGAATGGGCGCCTAGGCGCCAATAGGGTCAGAGAGCATGTTTTCCAACATGCAATTGGCGCTCAGGCGCTCTGAATTGGCGCCTGAGCGCCCAGTTTCGTTCATTTTGCCTATAAATAAGGCTTAGGCCAATTTCTTTGATACATTTTGTCATTTCACTCATTTTTGATCAAGTTTTGAGAGCTGAGGAGAACTTTGGGACCAAGGGAGGTTTCCAACTTGTATTTCTTCTCAGGTTTTCTTTACATTTCCTTTATGAATTCACTAGCCATGAGTGGCTAGTTCTCTTTTTGCTTTGGGTTAAGAGATTCTATGAAATTTTAGTTTGTTAAATCCTATCTCTATGCATGAGTCTTGATTCAATTCAATTCCTTATTGCATGTTTAGCTTTGGTGCACCTTTGCTATAGGCTAGATTATAATAGAATGGAAATTTGTTATGACTTAGGGACATGAATTGGAATAGATCCTTCTATACTTGCTTCTAGGAATAGAGTGAGGGTAGGGTTTTGTTGGCCTGAATAATTATGCTATCATACCTCTTATGAATGATTAAGTACGCAAGGAATTGGGCTTAACTTTCAGTTTGAGAGAATTACTTTTATGAGGAATCAACTAGTAAGTACATAGGCTATAACAACAAGAGTGGAATCAAGGATTCACATGCATAGGATAGGTGGACTAAAATGGATTAGATGATCAAACACCCAAGGCAATTTCCCATCATTTGTTATTTACATCATTATCAACATTGCTCTCTTGCAAAACTTTTGTCACAATCACCCAAAACCAACTTCTGAATTTTACTGTTTTAAGAACTTGCAAACTCTAGGCTTAAATCAATAATTCTCACTCACAATCCCTGTGGTTCGATAATTTAAAACCCGGAGGTATTCGTGCACTTGCGAACTGACCAACAAGTTTTTGGCGCCGTTGCCGGGGATTGTTTGTGGTTTTTGGTTTAAGTTAAAGAGTTTGTTTGTTTGTTTTACTAAGCATTGCATTGAATAGGTGTTACTAACCTTTTCTCTGTTTTTGCGATTTCAGTTTATGCACAGTAGGCTTGGCACGGATCCATTGCTGTTTGATCCGGAGCCTGAACGTACTCTTCGCCGTCGTCGAGCCCAACAAAGGCTTGAAGCCATGGCTGCTCAAATGACGGAAGAGGAGATGCAAGCCCACATTGAAGAAAGAGTGAATGAGGCTCTTGCTCAAAGACTTCAAGAGCAAGAATTGGAGAATGCCAATCGTTCTCTCAGAGACCTCACCTCGGCTGCCATGAGCTACGATTATCCGGGCAGCATAGTTTCCCCCGATGGCACGGGAAACTTTGAGCTGAGGCCGGAATTCATCAACTTGGTGAGCCAAAATCAGTATGGTGGAGGTGCTCTTGAAGATCCTCATGCACACATGGAGCGGTTTATCCGCAATTGCAACACCTACAGAGTTCAGAATGTTTCAGCGGACACAATCCGTTTGAGTTTGTTCCCTTTTTCATTGAGGGATACTGCTGAAGAGTGGTTGAATTCACAGCCCCAAGGTAGCATTACATATTGGGAAGACTTGGCTGAGAAGTTCACCACAAGGTTTGTTCCAAGAGCCCTCTTGAGGAAGCTCAAGAATGACATCATGACTTTTACTCAATCCACCGATGAGAATCTCTATGAAGCTTGGGAGAGGTTCAAGAAGCTCTTGAGGAGGTGTCCTCAACATAACCTTACTCAAGCTGAGCAAGTAGCAAAGTTCTATGATGGTCTCCAATATTCTTCGAGGTTTGGTTTGGATGCGGCTTCAAGTGGAGAGTTCGATGCCTTACTTCCACAACTGGGGTTTGAGTTGATTGAAAAGATGGCTATAAGAGCCATGAACTCTAGTAATGATCGCCAAGCCCGAAGAGGAGTCCTTGAGGTTGAAGCTTATGATCAACTTATGGCCTCCAACAAGCAACTCTCCAAGCAAATGAATGAGATTCAAAATCAAATGAAGACTACCAAGATTGGTAGTCGAGTTGCCAAGGTGGAGTGTGTGACTTGTGGAGGGCCACATGACAGCGAAGAATGCACAGAGACTAGACCGGAGGAGGAAGTGAAGGCCATGGGTCAAGCTCGGAATGACCCATTTTCAAATACGTACAATCCAGGATGGAGGAATCACCCTAATTTTTCTTGGAGGCAAGGTAATAATGGGCAAGGAAGTGGTTTTCAAAGACAATTTCCTAGCCTAGGATTTCAAGGCCAAAGCTCAAGACAACCTCAAGAGCGAGGAGAAGGTGAAGATAGTGGTTCCAAGAAGAGCTTAGAAGAGTT
Source organism: Lotus japonicus (assembly GCF_012489685.1). NCBI lineage: Eukaryota > Viridiplantae > Streptophyta > Magnoliopsida > Fabales > Fabaceae > Lotus > Lotus japonicus. Next base: position 42,901,171 of record NC_080041.1, on the reverse strand, counting down.
GGTGGAAACTTTCATCAACCGGACGGAGAACAATTACAAGAATCAAGAGGCGGCTATCAAGAATCTTGAGAATCAATTTAGCCAGCTGGCCAAGCAAATAGCCGAGAGACCTCAAGGTAAATTTCCTTCCGACACTATCCCCAATCCTAAGCAAGAAAATGCCTCTGTTGTAGCCACTAGAAGTGGGAGAGTGATGAATGAATTGAAGAAAAAAACAGAGGGAGAAAAGAGAGAGGAGATAGTGGGAGGAGAAGTAGTTGTACCTATTAAGGTGAGAGAGGAAGTTGATCTTACTCCTGAAACTAGCAAGGTTCCGTTCCCTAAAGCATTGGCTAAGAAGAGCTTAGATAAAAAGTTTTCAAAATTTGTTGATGTTTTCAAAAAGCTCCACATTAGTATTCCGTTTGCCGATGCTTTGGAACAAATGCCTATATATGCTAAGTTTATGAAGGATATTTTGCATAAGAGAAGAAGATTGAAGGGAGTAGATGAGACGGTGTTGATGACGGAGGAATGTAGTGCCATTTTGCAGCGGAAGATGCCTAAGAAAAGAAGGGACCCCGGAAGTTTCACTATTCCGGTGGAAATTGAAGGCATGGCGGATGTGGAAGTCTTGTGTGATCTTGGAGCGAGCATCAATTTGATGTCGCTCACCATGTTTGAGAGGCTTAACCTAGGAGAGGTTACTCCAACCATGCTTTCCTTGCAAATGGCGGATCGATCCCTCAAGACTCCATATGGGATTGTGGAGGATGTAATGGTGCGGGTGGACAAGTATGTGTTCCCCGTGGACTTTGTTGTGCTTGATATGGAGGAGGATGAGAAGATTCCTCTCATTCTTGGTCGACCTTTCTTAGCTACTGGTAGAGCTAAGATTGATGTTGACAAGGGTCACCTCATTCTCCGTGTTGGTAAGGAAAAGGTACGGTTTTCTGTTTTTAATCCTATGATTGAGACTAACCATGACAATGACTTTGTCTGTGATGTGATTAGAAGCAGGTCAAAGGTTTCAGAAGAGATCCCCAAGGTTAATGCCCAAATTGATGAGTTCCATCCGGCTCTCATCAAGCTTGTTAATGGTAACAAGTATGGGGGGTCCAAGTACGAGAACTTACATGCTCATATGGTGAAGTTTACCCAAGCTAGCACCCTTGCTAAGATTGAGGGCGTTTCAAGTGATGAAGTGAAGATTAAACTCTTCCCTCATTCTTTGACAAGGGAGGCTAGAGCTTGGTTTGATGAGCAAGAGGACATTGCCTCATGGGAGGATTTACTCCAGAGGTTTTGTGCAAGGTTTCTTCCTTGCACTTGTGGTAAGTTAATCAATGGAAAGGAATTTCCTTCCTAACACCATCGGAAGGAGAGTCCACCTAGGACTATAACCTAGGGCTAAATTGGAGACAACCCATTCTTTTCATTTTGTTAATTACTATCTTTTAATTTTGTAGTATTTTAGGTGTTTAATTTCAAAAAAAAAAGAAAAAAAGTAAAAATTTTTGGGAAAAAACTGGGTTGAGCGCCTAGGCGCCAATTCATGGGCGCCTAGGCGCCAATTAGTGGCAGAGGCACTGCCTCTGGCACTGGTGAGAGCGCCTGAGCGTTCCCCTCGAGCGCTCGAGCGCTCCTGTTCGTTCTTTTGCTTACATTTTGGGTTTTAAAACCCCAACCTTTCATTTCTTCCACTCTTAACTCCCTTTCCTTCATAAAAAACGCACCTCACTCTCTCCAAACCCCATTTCCACTTCTCAATTCTCACTTGCACACACTTTGGCTCTCCCATTTGCTTCCAAGTTCTGCATTGTTTCAAGTTCCTTTCACTTGCACCCACTCA